>NC_142943.1:39727773-39750273 GCF_046866305.1 Octopus bimaculoides | reverse complement strand
AATAACTCAATAGAATTTCTCCTTATGGCGGTGAATTAGATGAGTCGTTAAAGCATCGAAGATAATATTCCGCTTTATTTGATCCACATAGAGGTCAACTCCTTCCTAGGTCAACTTCGAGTCGATATAGTAACACTTATCCTATTCCACTCAGTGGTGGTAGCAATATCTAGGGGCTATAGTTTTTCTATCTATGTTTGCATTGTGATGTAAGAAACACTTGCAATGCACTACATTATGTGTATGCACACGCGCGTGTACTAATATATATATGTGTGTGTAAATGTGTATATGTGCATGAATGTATATACATACATATATATATATATATATATATATATATATATATATATATATATATATATGTGTGCGTGTGTGTATGTATATATGTTGTTGTACTTGGGGATGGCCATAGTTTGCCAATAAAACACGCAAGATATGACCATCCCCATGTGTAACAATATCTGTTCCAACACACGATTTCACATCCTGAATCTTGCAAAACAAATACATATATGTATATATATATGCGCGCGTGCGTGCGTGCGTGCGTGCGTGCGCGCGTGTTTGTGTGTATGTGTGTGTATGGTGAGAAGTTTCCTTCCTAACTGCTTGATTCGGGCTTCAGTACCGCTACTACAACCTCGGACCGACTAAAGCTCTCTGAGTAGATTTGTGACTGGATTTTGTTGACGGAAACTGAAAGAAGGACATTGTACATATTATATATATATATATATATATATATATATATATATATATATATATATATATATATATATATATTTGTGTGCGTGTGCGTGTGTGTGTATGTATTTGTGTATTTGCGTCTGTGTTTGCCCCCCGACCACAACTTGACAACCAATTTTGGTGTGTTTACGTCCTCGCACAATAGCAGTTCGGCAAGAGACCGATAGAATAAGAACCAGGATTAGAAAAATAATTCCTGGGGTTGATACATTCAACTAAAAATTCGTCAAAGCGGTGTCCCAGCATGGCCATAGTCTAATGACTGAAACAAGTAAAAGATAAAAGATATATATGTGTGTGTGTGTGTGTGTGTGTGTGTGTGTGGTTTTGTGTAATGCCATCGCTTCATTGTTCTCTTAAAGCATCACGGTTGCGGCTTTTTAATCTTGCTCGGAGTTTGCACTCCTTTGCATAGAAATGGCAAAGGTGGGTGCCTTACGCAGCAACTGTTCAGAGAATTAGCATCCACGCTGACACTTGCATCTTTCTGTGTCTGTTTGTCACTTCCACCGCTTGACAACCGGTGTTAGTGTGTTTACGTCCCTGTAACATAGTGGTTCGGCAAAAGATTCCGATAGAACAAGTACAAGGTTTAAAAGAAGAAAAAAGTACTGTGTTCGATTCACTCGACAAAAAATTCTTCAAGGCGGTGCCCCAGTATGGCCGCAGTCTAATGAGAAGTAAAAGATAGAAGATATATATAAGGAGAGAGAGAGACGGAAAAAATGAATCCAGGTTGAATATATAAGTTTAAACAGATCTCTCATTTCAAACCCATTTTATTCCATAGATTCAGTCTACATATTTAATTATTCATTATTTGTTATTTATTATGAAACGTAGGAATGTCAAAACTTCTAATTCCATAAAATAGAAAACCTCTCTGACTAATCAAACGAAAATATCAAAAAACAACAACAACAACAAGGAATGTCTAATTTCCCTCCTTTTAAACGTGTGTATGTGTTTGTATTATGTGCAATACAGCATATATGTATGTAATACCGAGTTGTGTGTGTGTGTAATACCGACTCTGTCTGTGTGTGGTGTGTGTGCGTGTGTGTGTGCGTGTGTGTGTGTGGGTGTGTGTGCGTGTGTGTGTGCGTGTGTGTGGGTGGGTGTGTGGGTGTGTGGGTGTGCGTGTGTGTGTGTGTGTGTTTATGTGTGCGTGTGCGTGTGTGTGCGTGTGTGTTTGTAATAACGACTTTTTGTCAATGAATATTGGGTTGCAATTAGCCATGCATACTTAATAGAATTCGCTTTTCAGCCAGACATACTACGAATTGCTGACAATGTGCTCACACACACACACACACACACACACACACACACACACACACACACACACACACACACACACACACACACACACATACATACACACACATACACATTAAAGCGTGTATACATGACTGAGTATTCCGCAGACAAATGCAGGAGGAGGAGGAGAAGGGGGTGGAGATAAGGAGTGGATGGAATGAGGTGGTGGAGGGGATGAGGAGGGGAGGGAGACGTAGTGGTGAGTGAAATGTGTAACTTTTTAACTAAGTCTTTTTCGTCCGTTACTTAGCCCGTCTGCAATGCTTTCACGTGATTAGTTGAAGGGAACGGCAAAGAGCGAAAAAAAAATAAGAGAGAGAAAAAGAGGGTAAGGCGAAGAGTGAGAGAGAAAATGAAAGAGTGCTGTGTATTAAGTCTATAAAATTGTTCATACAGTATATAAAGTGTATATATAAAGTGCATCAAGTAATCATCGTATTCCAATTTCCTTCACTTTTCAATGATTAGCAGATGAGCGACTCTCTTTTGATACAGACACAACACACAGGCGATACGCTTTCAGGTTCTTTGGGCAATGTTTTCAGAAATAACCCAATAAGTTTACCATTAATTCCGTGAAATATTCACAGGTTCGGCTAGTTTGAATAATTAAAAACGGAAGAGAACACACACACACACACACATCTATCTATCTATCTATCTATCTATCTATCTATCTCTCTATCTCTCTATCTATCTATCTATCTATCTATATATATATATATATAATACAAAGAATATATATACATGTATACACACATATATGTACATACTTACATCTACATGTGTATATACATGCATATCAGGGTACAGGACGTTAGAACAATAAACTACAGACAACGGAACGAACACATAGGAAAACGGAAAGCACCTTGGAATATCCCTTCATCAGCTGTCTCTATTCTATCTAGACGTTTCGAAATATATAAGAAAGAAAAATATGCAAAAATGACATATTTCTCTTTCTTAAATATCTACAACCACATGTAAACAAGATCTGACACCTTTATGTTATATATACATATATATAAGACACAGAATTTTTTTTTTTTTCATTTTCAAACGCGTGATAATGCTAATAAAATAGCGCGAACAGTATAAATTATCCATACGTTGCAGAAAAATACGTTACCGGCCAGCCATGAAACTCGAACTTATGTCCCTGTGATCTTATGAAGCTAAATTTATAAGTTCTAAAATTGCAGAAGAATTCGTTGCTGGGCAGTTTAGCTTAATGGTAAAGTACTTGACACGTAATGACAGTGATGTGAGTTCGAGTATCATGGTTGGCCAGTAACGTATTTTTCTGCAATGTATGGATAATTTATCCTGTTCACGCTATTTTATTAGCATTATAACGCGTTTGAGAATAAAAAAAATATTATTTTTGTGTCTTTCTATACATCTCAACGCTTTTAAAACAAACTTTGTTTGTTTACTTTCATCATAAGTTGTATTTATATATATATATATATATATACATATATATATATATATAAATATACATATATATATATATATATATATATATATATATATATATTATATATGTATATGTATACGTCTATATATTCATTATTCACACACATTCGAGTGTTGTCCCGAAAGCAATGCAAAAGTGAGCATTACTTTTTCATTAAATTACATAGGTCGTTCTAATTGCACGTGTTAACAGAATATCTCCTCCTTTATACAAACGTACACTTCAGCTATTCAGCATAGTATCCATCATAAGCAATGCATTTGAACCATCTTTGAATCCAACTCTTGAATCATTTTTGAAAAACGTCAGGTGTGTACTGCTGTAACCACTTCTTCACAACGATTTTTACCTCGTCCATGTCAAGTCGTTGTCCTTGCTTTCACCAAAAAGTGCACGACGAAAGGCACTAAATCTTGGCTGTATGGAGTGCCAGGGCTTACTAACCAGCCCAGTTTTTCCATCACTTCATTTGTTTCCAAAGATGTGTTCATGAGTAATGCTTTGTCATGGAGGATGTAAATCGTTTTCAGACTCTTGTTCAGTTTCATTATTTTTTTTTTCATCTTCATGCCTTTTCTAAGCTCTTTCAGTGTCTCCATGTACCATTTGCTCTCCACGGTACAGCCATGTTCCAGAAAATGAAGGGCAATGACGTCCTTGTCATTCTTCCAAAACAATCACTATGTGTTTCTGTGCCGATCGCTGGCTCTTGAACTTTTTAAGGACTGCAGAAGACACGAGATGCTATTCTATGGACTGATCCTTCGTTTTCGGATCACAAAGATACGCATACATTTTATCCCCTGTCACCAGATTGGAAACCTGTACACCATGTACGTACACATTCACCCCGACATTATAATATATACCACAACCGACTTAACACATATTCTACACACAATCATCAGCCGACATTACAGCATTCTTAGTTTCAAATATGGTATAATATGCTTTAATTAATCCTAAACGCTGATCGAAGCTAATCTTTGATCAAACTGATAAATTAATATTTAACAATCTTAAGGCAACGTTTTGAGAAAATCGTTACAGCATCGGTGAGAATGCTTTGTGGCCTGCGATTCGAGTTCAAATCCCACCGAGGTCAGCTTCGTTTTTAAGGCAGCAAGCTGGCAGAATCGTTACCGCGCTGGGGAAATTGTTTAGCGGCATTTCATCTGTCTTTATGTTCTGAGTTCAAACTACGCTGAGGTCGACTTTGCCTTTCGTCCTTTCGGGATCGATAACATAAGTACCAGTTGAGTGCTGAGGTCAATGTAATCGACTTATTTCCTTCCTCCGAAATTGTTTACCTTGTGCCAAAATTTGAAAGCAATATTTAACCATCTAAGAAGCAAATTGAAATGAATTAATATCACAAAGAATTTTAAACAGAAAAGATTCAAAATTATGTTCTCAATACAAAGTTAATTCTATCTCGTTGCTCCATCTTTTCTAAATACTCCACTACCACCTTTTTGGCAACGAACTTAACTTTAAAACTTTTCTCTACATACGAACCCTTACTTCAGATAACATTTGAAGAACAGAACGAACAGGAGGAAGATTTAAACAGAGACATAAAATTTATGTCTTGAGAAACCAGGTTGATTTATCGAGCAGATTGAAGTTTGATTGGCTTAGATTCAAAGATTAGTTTCGGGAATAAGTAAACCAAAGACGCCACATGCACGGCGAAAATGAGTCGAGTTCGTGTTATCATTGCGAGGTAACATCAAAATGCCAACCAGAAATTATGAAGCAAGGAAAACAAAAACAAAAAAAAAAATAGGAAAGAAAAAAAGAAAACAATTTTTGTCAATGCCTAATATAGTTCTAATTATTTTGGTAAACATGAAAGACAACACAGGATATGTTTCGGCCTCGTTATGACTTGATCAGTAAAGCATAAATTTTAATGTACCAAACAAAGTAAATCTGAAAGAATTTGATTAATTTATTCTGTAATCAATTCTATTTTCAACCTCAATCAGCAGGCAACACTTTTACCCCAAGTCAGTCCTCTAGGATACTTTTTGGTTAAGAAAATGGCAGAAAATGTGATAATGTCACAAAAACATCTCTATAAATAGATAGTTAATATAAATAAAAAGAGGGCAATAAAATTATTGATAAAAGATTTAAATAAAATTCGATATAGCATTTATAGAAGAGATGGCCATAAAATACAGTTAATGGGAGGACACTAAAGGACTTACTACGAGGTAAAAGGAAGCGGTAATTAAAGAACTTTTGAAAAATTGGTTTCAAATTTTGGCACAAGGCCAGCAATTTTAGGAGTGGGTCTAAGTTGACTATGTGGACTCCGGTGCTCAGCTAGTACTTATTTTATCGACCCTGAAAGAATGAAAGGTAAAGTCGACCTCAGCGGAATTTGAACTTCGAACGTAAAGACAGACAAAATGCTGCTAAGCATTTTGCACGGAGTGCTTACGATTCTGGCAGCTCACTGCCTTTTTAAAACATTATAATGAAGGAAACGGTCAACATTAGGCAAGGCACTTGCTAGCCATGAGATCAAGTTCATTTACCGCCAGAAAACAACAGGGAGAGAGTTTATTCTACAATTCAGCTGCTCTGGAAAAAACGCTTTGTAAATGGAATTTACAACATATTTTTGAGAAACGCAGGAAATGCGGATACGATTCCCTAAATTTGGCTAACCAAGTTTTAAAGGAAAATCCCCAAACTGACGGGACCAGTAAATGAAGCTCCTCTGAAAACATTCCATGGTTATAATGGTAGAAAAGGGCCAGGTTTGCCTCACTAAATTGATAATAGAGCTGTTGAAATCACAAAAAGCGCACATCATCAACTGGATTCCACATTCGAGTTTGCGGTCTGTCAAGTGTGGACAGTATGCTTGCTAAAATCTTCCCAAATAAGTCAGCAATGGATCCACCAGAAGAAAGAACAGACGAGAGTGATACACATTCTCCAAATCCAATCTATTAGCAGCATAGTGCAGATTTGTAAGACAGCTCCGAATTCTCCATCCGAGATGCATTATTTTGATGATGGGTATGAGCATCGACAATTCAACCAATACACCAACTCAACCACATATTTGTAAGTGCCAGGGACTCTCTTAACTCAAAACGTCGCTTTGTTAGCGACCGGCTTAAACTCTCATAAGAAGAGCTTAAATAAAACTCAAAGAAAAACACTCACAAATACACATATACTTACACACACACAAACACAAACACAAACACACACACACACATACATGTATATACATGCATATAGAGATATATATGTACATATATACAGTACACATACTTGCATATACATACACGAAGGTGGTCCCGAAAATAATAAAAAAGTGACCATAACTTTTTAACTCGCACAGGTCATTCTAATTGCGCATGTTGATAGAGTATCTCTCCTGTTATACCAACGTACTATTCTACATAGTCTTCACCACAAGGAATGTAAGTCGTGGATCTAACACAAGAAGAATTCCAGATGTTAGAAACACTTTTGAATGGTAGAACAAGCTCACGTTTCTATAACCTCTTCATCATAGGCTATCATAGGCCATAATAAGCGCGGGCGTGGCTGTGTAGTAAGAAATATGCTTACCGACCACATGGTTCCGGGTTCAGTCTCACTGTGGGGTACCTTGGGCAAGTGTCTTCTGCTGTAGGCTTGGGCTGACCAAAGCCTTGTGAGTGGATATATTTGTGTGTCTGTGCTTGTCCCCCACCACCATCGCTTGACAACCAATGTTGGTGTGTTTACATCCCCATAACTTAGCGGTTCGGCAAAATAGAGCGGTAGAATAAGTTCTAGGCTTACAAAGAACAAGTCCCGGGGTCGATTTGTTCGACTAAAGGCGATGCTCCAGCATGGCTGCAGTCAAATGAATGAAACAAGTAAAAGAATAAAAGAAGAAAAGAATCTCAAAATCAGGTGTCTTAAATTCCCACCTGAAAGAAACTCCTTCAAAGTAGTCCACTCGATCGAAATAGAAAGAAGTTAAGAATTTTAGAAAATGGTGGAAAAGTACTAGGTTGGTTTTGGGAATATTAGATATAAGAAACCAGTTGTTTCCCCATAGTATGATGAACCGAGTTAGATCACTGAATAGGTCTGCTAATAGGTCCAAGATTGAAATTTTTAGAAGTAAGACTAAAGTGGCACTATCAGTAAATAGGTCAATGATCTAATTGCTATGACAGGTGAATTATTTATAAGCATCAGAAATATTGCATGTTTCAGAACAGATCCTTAGAACATAACTTACACGAATTTATTAGAGGAGAGACCTATAACGGAAACTTTCAGACCGCTTCTCGTTAGGTGGAAATGCTTGTACTTTTATAGAAAAATCATAGCTAATTAGGGTATAATAACACAATGTTGAAAGTGAGAGCACACACACACACACACACACACACACACAAACTCTCACACATACATCAACACACACATACATAGTTATATATTATCAAGATATATACACATGCATATAAATATACATCTCTCTCTCTCTCTCTCTCTCTCTCTCTCTATATATATATATATATATATATATATATATATATATATATATAACACATATACATACATTATTACATGCATACACACACACACACACATTAGATTGCTGATGTTTTAAAAGTGTTTGATTTTGCTACTATAATGTACAGTAGAATATATAGGTTGTTTTTTTATAGCCAACATAGTATATTAGGGTGTTTGTAAGCAATGTATCCCTTAAATATGAGTGCGGACAGAAAAACAAGGAACAGATATATTACTCACAGTCCTTATCCACATGTTATATTATTGTTCGTGTAAAACTACTGCTGTTCCACTCAGCTTAGCACCGTTTTCTGAGGGCACCCACCCCCAAACCAGAAGAGAGAAAGAGAGAGATAATCTGGTTCAATCCACCATGCAATCTATCCATAACAGAGCTTAAGGTAACCTCTCCCTAATTAGACAGAATTTTCCAAGTATCCATTAGTATCATTTTAATGTCCTTTACTTCAAATTTAGTTATTTATGCTTAATTGATATTGCCTCCAGTATTGCATGCTACAACAAATACAAAAACGCACACATAGATGCGATCATATACTCCAACTTGTAACTGCCGAAGCCCTACTTTTGTCATATATTGCTGCTATACATGCATATATAAAATATGTGTATACTGAAAAGCTCAGAGTTGACCATTATGTTCCGGTGGTCGGATGATCTAACTTTCTTTATCTGCATCGTTTTGTAAATATACAATTGAATTGTATAACGCGCAGCCTGCATATTAGTACAGACATATAAGCAAATTTATTATACACTAATAATATTATTACATGATTATAATGATAATTTTTTCTTTTATAGGCACAAGGCCTGACATTTTGTGTGAAGGGAATAGTTGATTACATTGACCCCGGACTGCATCCATGGCCAGAAAGCTTACAAAAAAGTGGACTCTGCTAAAGACAACCCACGGACCAGGTAATGGTTAAACTAGGTAACAGATTAAGTCTATACACCCATAAAGAGAAACGTCAGCATTTCTATCAACCAAATTTTATTCGGAGGTTTTCGTTGATTTGAGGCTATGATAAAAAACACTTGCCCCAGCTGTCTCTCGGTGGATGGGAACCTGAGTTCACGTAATCGCGAACTGAACTGAGCCATACGAACGAGGCTTCGAATCAACAGTGAGTCATTTGAACTCAGGAATTAGACTGACGCAAGCAAAATGTTACAAAGCAGTTAATCCAACTTGCCAACATTCTTATCAATAGTAATTGTTTTTTTAAAGCTGTAAAAAATGACACAGGTAAAACTACTGCAGATACTTTTTACAGAGATTCTTTACATGTGCTGAACTTCCACAAAATTTAAAAGAAAGTATAATATTCCATAAAGGAAGAAGCAGAAAAGATGCAAAAATATTTAGGTCTATCTCTTTGATTCCGTACATAAAGTAATGGAACACTGTCAGAAGGAATCCGATTACATTCCTAGAAGAAAAGAGTTTGCCCACTGACAGGCAGCATGACTTTCATTCAGGAAGGAACGGTTTCACATAGCTACTGCAGCGTTATAATTGGGTACTGAAACAGCAGCTTAGCAATTTATATAAAAAGGAATGACTGCATGACTTTTTAAAAAAAGATATGAGCCAGGTAGTTGCACGCTAACGGTACCCCACCCAGGAGGCATCATTTCATAGTGGAGTCCCTCAAGGAGCTATACTAAGACCACTAATGCTTGCTGTGGCTCACTCATACATGTCTGCTGTTATATAGTTAGCCACTCTCACTAGCTACACTGATAGTACGAAAATGTTACAGGCAGTCAAGAACCCTAATGATACCACAAAAACTACAGAAAGACCTAAAGGAATTCTAGAAGGCTGAAGAAAACAACATGCAGTTCAAAGCGCTCTCACATCCACCTACAAACAGACTGCAATTAGAATACACAGGTCCAGTGGATATTGCAATCTCGGAGTCAGTGCATGACTTGGAAATCCACATGAGTAATGATGCATAATTATGTGTACATACTAGTACAGACAACTGGCTAGATGAATTATGAGATTATTCAGAAAAAGAAAAAAAGAAATAGAAATAATACATTTCTAAATCTCTCAGAGAGATTTATGCAGTAGTAATGCGATGAAGTAGTTGTATACTGTCAACTTAATGTGATAGTCCCATGAAGGGATTAATACTACTGCTATTTAGCCCTAGGAAGCGGTGCTGCTTCCTAAGGCTAAATAGCAGTAGTAGTATTCCCTTCATGGGACTGTCACATTAAGTTGAAAGAAAGAAAGCTATGCTCGTACGGAGAATATTTGTTCTCACTCGCCTGGGCTACCATTCTCAATTATAGTCGCCACATAGAGTCAAATTGATAGTGAAGGTCAAGACAATCTAGCATTATTACACCCTAAACATTGCCTCAGTGGGTTCATTGATGAGGCTACTTCACCTGAGGCTCTCTCTATTCCTTAAAGCGAGTGCGCAACTAATATATATATATATATATATATATATATATATATATATATATATATATATATATATATATATATATATATATATATATATATATACATGTATATATATAAATATACATAAATATACATACATACATATATATGTATGTATGTGTGTATGTATATGTATATGTATGTATGTATATATATATATATATATATATATATATATATAAACAATATATGAGTATATGCATATATATATATACATGTATGTACATACCTTCATCTACATGTACATATAGATACATATCTGGGTACAGGACGTTGCAAAAGAACATGGACAAAATGATAAACAAGGTATATACACCTCATTAAGCTCATTTGGGAACTTAATAGTAACAAAATCTCAAAATATTAAACGATCAATATTGAGCAGTGCACCTCCTTATGAAGTACGGAAAACTAAATGTGATCTTTGCTTAGATGAGTCATCGTTAATACGTATTACCTCAGAGTAAAGATCCTGAATAAGAGGCAAGAACTAGCGGTAAAATGTAAACAATTTTACAACAAAACCTTTATATTAGTCCCTCGATGATCAATCATGTGAACAAATAGATATGATCACATCCGCACACCTTCCTAGTTCAATAACATAGAGATAATGCATATTTAAATTTAATGGTAATTGTCAATTTTTTTAACTGCTCTAATTATAGATTTCCTTTCTTTGTCTCTTCTCTCGGTTTATTTGATAATAAGAAGATATCCTTTGTATTTTTTTTATTTCTAATTTTTCATATATCCATTCCTCTATTCTTCCATATATTTATTTTCGTGTTTATGTTTACTTTCGTTTTTGTTGCTTTTGTTTTGCTTTTGTTTTATTTGGTCTTGTTTAGAGTTTATCTTCTTCGTCAAGCACTTGTATCATTTACTCTAAGAATCGTATCTTAGACTCCTATTGCAGCTGTACTAACGATAATCTGTCCAATAATTTAGGATTATATGTGGCCTCAGTCTTACCGTTACTTTACTTGTTATAAATTATTTATTTATAATCTCTGATTGCAATACCTTATAATTAATTAGTCAGATGTTGATACTTCAGGTTTAAAATAATTAGCAATACCACGCTTGCCTTTAGTTTGTATATTTGTAAATACCCCCCCTCCCACATGGGTTTCACTGACCAAATTCCATCATGTCTTTTTTTCTTTTTTTTCTTTGATAGCCTATTTGCGTTAGCTCTGAGGAAGATATTGTGTGGAACGGTTCCCTATATTTTCAATCGATCAATCAATCGATAGATAAAATTGAATCATAGACGTACCCAAATGCATATCTGTCTATTATATAAACATAATCGTCACTAAAGTGACTGAGGGTGCAAATCAGCACCAACATTGCTAGAAATAAGAGTCAAAACAATTCTTAGCCACTGTAGGGAGGTTGTCTCCCTTGTCAGTCAATAGATAGTGCTTTGCCCGTGGCTAAGTGTTGTTTTCACTCTTATTTCTAGCAATGCTGGTGCTGACGTGCACCATACATTTATATATATATATATATATATATATATATATATAAAAATAAGCAACACGGATTTCAAAGATGATTGCAGTACGCACGTTTCATGCTACTCCATTTATTTAAGTAATGCGAGCATTACATTAAATGCAATATGTAGAGCAATCTTCAGCTGCAGGAAAATGCAGAAAATTACAGTAGAATAGACATATTGTAATTGTGGCAACATTTCAAATCCAAGTGGGAGAAAGAATACATAAAAATCCAAGTGGGAGGAAGAATACATAAATCCATCTTGACATAGCCGAGTCTATCAGGCTAGCCTGATATATATATATATATATATATATATATATATATATATATATATATATATAAACAATATATGAGTATATGCATATATATGTACATGTATGTATATACCTTCATCCACATGTACATATAGATACATAACTGGGTACATGACGTGGCAAAAGAAGATGGACAAAATGGTAAACAAGGTGCAACAAACAAGCAGGCCACATATAAACAACTCCTTCATCAGCTGCCACCATTAAAACCTCGGCTTTTCGAAGAATTAAGGCAGTACGCATCGTTAAAATGGTTCTTCCCACGAACACAAATTAAATTGTTTTCGTAGAGGGTAGTGGCAGACGGAAATCAAGACAGGAAAACGAAACGGTGAAATAAACAAACAAAAAGGCTGTACAGCCAGACATGAAGTGTGTATGTATTGAACGCTGTGAGGCACGAACTGGAGGAGCAAAGAAGTACGTGCGAGCTTGGTGATTCCATGAACGAAAATGAGCAACGAGAGGTAGAGAGGGAGAGAGATAGTAGCAGTAACAGTGAGAGGCGAAGGACGAGCAGCGAGAGATAGAGAGAGAGAGAGATAGTAGTGACAGGGAGAGGCGAAGAACAGTAGAGGGAAGAATGAGAGGGGAAGATAGATTTAGAGAAAGAGAAAGAGAGAGAGAGAGAGAGGGAGAGGGAGAGAGAGAGAGAGAGAGAGAGAGAGAGAGAGAGACAGTCGCGTTAGAAATATAGTTAAAACTTACTGTATATATATATATATATACATACATACATACATACATACATACATACATACATACATACATGCGCACACAATCACACATAAATATAATTTTGGGGGAATAATATATCTTTAAGCACACATATCGTTATAAATAATAACATGTATGTATTGGGCTGAAGTCCTTTTGGATAGAAAAGTCGAAGGCTGCTCGACATTTTCTGTCAAAAATGGTTTTCCAATCCAATATTTATTTACACGCTATTATTTGTAGCTCTATCAGTGATCTTCAAGACACACCACTCCAAATGTCTCATAAGTTTATGAAATTCTTAAAAATCTCAACAGTATATACACATTAAAGTAATAAAGTTAACGTCTGGTCATCGAGTGACCAATGCTTTCGCATTCACGAAGGCTATACTCTAATACTTTGCTGTTTTATGCTTTTACAGTGTGCTTCTCTATCGGATATATGATACATTGACGATGTGTGTGTGTGTGTGTGTGTGTGTGTGTGTGTGTGTGTGTGTGTGTGTGTGTGTGTGTGTGTGTGTGTTCGTGTGTATGTACATAAATGTAAAGACACACACTTCATGTCTGCCGATTAATTTCATTAGAGCCGATATAACTTAAATAATTTGGTGGCATTTCCTAACAATGGTAGAGGACAACACAACAAATATATCTATATAATAATTTCTGACGAATTTTTCTGGCGAATTTTCATAATATTCATAAATATTCATAAATGTTCATAAATTTCTGGCGAATTTTCGTAATTAATGTAAGTACATAAAAGAAAAGGAGAATATCAATTTGAAACTAAGACAAATGTAATGGCAAAATCGTTAGCACCCCAGGCCAAATGCTTAGCGGCATTTCGTACGTCTTTACGTTCTGGGTTATGTACCCGAAGAGACCCAGAACAGGTCGAAACATGTGTCGTACTAAATAAAATCTTTTTTCCATCTATTTTATTAATGCTATATATATATATATGTATATATATATATACATACATATATATATATATATATATATATATATATATATATATATATATATATATATATATATATATATATATATATATATATATATATATATATATATATATATATATATATATATATTTAAAAGAGTTCCAACTCTGTCTGTTTTTTATGTTTTATTTATATTTTTATAAAATTAATGTGGGATATAGAATATGGAATATATAATATAAATAGTAAAATGAAATGAAGTATTGAATGTCTTGTCTTATTGAATATATGAAATATTGAGTATTAAATATAGAGTATCAAATATATAAGGACTAGTATACTTTCCTGCCTCATGGCAGTCATCAAGGTCCCGTCTGGGATAAAAGATAAGTTATAACGGTAATGTTTTATGTCAGAAATTTTGAGGATATGACGTTGACATATTTTGATCTTAATTAGGTGGATCACGATTATAAACGCTTACATACTTAATACGTATTTAGCACAATTTTAGTCCTGTTTTTGTCTATTCATTCTAATATCTCACCCATTAATGGCGAATCCTCTCAGTAGAACGATCTAAAATACATTATTGATACCACACCTTCCCCTAACCAATAACAGATTAATTAAAATTAAGTGTTGTGTCAAACAGGTTTTCGTTAATAGCGAAATATTAAATATTTAGTTTCATTTACTAATGAGATCTGTACAGTTGGGAACATAGTCGAGTGGATATTGGCAACCAAGAGGTCGTAGTAGTCTTATAATAAATGTTTCATGTACCCATAGCTAAGATACTTAACTCTCAATGATCTACGAGTTCACCTGGGTCTTTGCCGATATAGCTGATATGTTATTTGTCATTGCAAGGAGAGCAAAGCTCTAGAATTGACGAGTGACTCGTTAGCTTGCAGTGTTGTGTTCAATCCGAGGCAATAGAGGAAGAATAGATTTCTATCTGTTTACCAATGCATAAAATAAACATAAACAATGATTCCGTGGATTCTTGTATAATTTCGTTGAGAATTAATGAATCAACACCGAAAAACTGAGGTTAGATTCGCCTTTCATTCTTCCAGGGTCGATAAAATAAAATGCCAGTCAATAGCATGAATTGATTATATCAAGTAAATTAGCGGTAATATGCTAACAGCTAGGATGACTCGGAACCTCCTGTAAGATTCCCCTCCTGTTGTTGACTTGTTCAATTTCCCTCCCACCTGCTGTGCAAACCATCTTCCAGTTCCTCATACTGCTCCTGATTAAATATATCATATTTTTAACTACCCAGACCTTCTCCAGGCATTTTAGAATCCACGAATGAAGCACCATATCACGTGCCTACTTATAGTCAATGCAAGTCATTGGTTAGCTTGTCAACCTTCTCCGGCAGTTCCTCACATTTGCCTTCTCTATTAGCGACTGGTCCTTTTGTTCCTTGTGATCCTTTCCTTCACGATCCTGCAGCACTTATGTTCATCTGCTGATCGTCCATTTCTTTCAAGATGATCATACAGTTTTTTTTTTTTTTTGTAAGTTGGCAGAATCGTCAGCACACCGGGCAAAAAGTGCGGCGGTAATTGGTACGCCTTAACTTTCTGAGTTCAAATTCCACCATATCTGACTTTGCTTTTCATCCTTTTGAGGTCTATAAAATAAGTTCCAGTGAAGCACTGGAGTCGATGTAATCAACTTCAACTAGCCCCCTCTCACAAAAATGTTAGGCCTTGTGCCTATAGAAGAAAGGCTTAACCTTCGTTGACCGAGGGGGCTGGAATTACAAAAAAGGCCGTTGGGGTCCCGAGGGACCCCCTTTTATTTTAGCACATTTCCGCACTATCTATAAAGTAACATTTGTTTAATCTTGTATATATTAGTGAGTGCATAATAAGGAACAAGGAATTTAGCCCTTTATAGAAATGCATCTGTTATTATTAGCGTTTAATGGAGGAGAAATAAAATATAATCTAGTGACTGAAAAAACTTTTATTGAAAGAAATCAACATTTCTAATAGTACTAATACGAAGAAAATTGACATATAGTTTATCAGAATATCTGAAAAAAGAACAGAAGAAAATAATTTCACAGAAGGCCAATGGGGTCCATTTGGACCTCAATTACCATATTTTATGCTATAAAATCCATATGATTGGAAATTTTTTCTCGAAATTTGTATGCTATTGTAAACTATTGACTACAAAAGTAATGAGATTAAAATCATTTAAATAAATGTAAAAGTTGCATAACTTTTAAAATCTGCAAAGATCCCAATTGACCCCGTCGACCCACGAAAGGTTAAAAGCAAACATTAATGCACACACACACACACACACACACACACACACACACATACACAGCATTGTATTCCTTTATTCAATCGGGTACATATTTAAGGCGGTAAGCTGCCAAAATTGTTAGCACGTTGGACAAAAATACTTAGCAACATTTCGCCCGTCTTCATGTTCTGAGTTCAAATTCCATCGAGGTCGACTTTGCCTTTCATCCTTTTGAAGTCGATAAAATGAGTACCAGTTGAACACTTGGGTCAATATAATCGACTCATCCCCTCCCCCAAAATTGCTGCCCTTGTGACAAAATTTGAAACCGTTATTATTATTATAAAGGTGGCGAGTTGGCAGCATGGTTAGTACGCTGGGCCTAAAGCTTAGCGGTATTTCGTCCGTCTTAACGTTTAAGTTCACATTCCTTCGTGATCGACTTTGCATTTCATCCTTTTGGGCTCGATGAGTATTGGGTCGATGTAATCGACTTAACCCCTCCCCTAAAATTTCAGGCCTTGTTCCCATAGTAGAAAGGATTATTATTATTATTATTTTCTCTTTATAACAGGTTTTGTTGGAGCTCCTGGAGTGTTGCATGCGTAGTGGTCTCACTACCTGCAGCCAACGGTACCATGCTTTTCGTTCTTTTCAGCTGTCTAATATTTTCCTGGTTATTCTGGTCGTGCCAAGGAGGCAAACCTTTTGCAATAGTTCTACTGGCTACTCTATACAATTTCCTTTATATTCCTCTTGATGCCTTCTGATACTGTCCCCAAGGACCCAACAATAATTGGCACTATCTTCACCTTCTTCATTTTCCATAGTCAGGCTATTTCGTACCTAAGAGGGTTGTATTTATCTATCTTTTCCCCTTCCTTCTTGATTATTCGTGGATCAAAGGAGCATGCAACGTCAACTATATAGCATGTGTGGTGCATCTTGTTCACCACCACTAGGTCCGGTATATTATGCTCTAGTACTTAATCTGTTTGGATTGGGAAATCCCAGAGGATTTTGCTAATCTCCGACTCTGTCACTCTCTACGGTTTGAGCTCATACCACGTCTTGCCTCTCTCTAGCTTCCAATTTCCGCACAGTTTCCAATGGAGCACTCCCGCTACCTGATCGTGTCGCCACAACTTGTAGTGGTTTTGGACAAGTCTAAGGCATTCGTTCGAGATATGGGCAATGATTTCATCCACTCTATTGCAGATGTGGCACAGCGGAGACACTTACTCATTCCTCAGGCTGACCCTTCAGCTTGTGGCCAGAGCTTGATCCTGTGCTGCCAGTATGGTGTTCTTGGTCTCATTTATTATTGTTCCTTTCTTTAGCCAATCCCACCTAATTTTTCCAGCAACTTCTGTTGTGTCTACATGCAATTGATTGTGTAGTTCTTTCTTGCGTAATTCTTCTTCATGTCCTTTTTGTACTTTTCCGTTTGTTTTCCTTCTTTTTTCTCTGCTTTCAATACTCCCTCGTTCCTAACTGTTTCCTTACTTTGGACTAGGTATCTCATTAAACTCTTGAGTTCGATACGCACGCAGTCTTCTACACTTATCAGCCTCCTTCCTCCATTTGCTCTCTTCGTGTATAGGCAATCGGTTCTGCACGTAGACGATGGGCTCCATGAATCGTTAGGAGCTTTTTTGACTTCCTGTCCATCTCCTTTAGCTCCCCCTCTGTCCATTTCAGGATTCCAGCGCCTTACCGAACAACCGCGATCGCGCTCGAGCTTCTCTGGGGAAATATCAGTTGAGCACTAGAGTCAATATAAGTGTCTTACCCCCTCCCTTGAAATTGCTAGCCTTGATCTAAAATTTGAAACCATTATTATTGGTCGTTGTTGGTGGTATTGTTATTTTCTGCTGTTTGACGGGGTTTTTGTCCGATTTGATTATGCTTGCTCTCGAATCACAATTCGTGGTTAAGGACGAGGAGCATTTTGTACCTTTTGTTTCTTTTCTTTTTTCGTTCTACATTATATTGGTGACATTCCGGGTATTTCCTGCCGAACTTAATAACCATGTTTTCTACATTGCATCGAATCCCAAGTTGAGAACAAGATTTTCAAGGTTTGTCATGTGAACTCAATAAAGCCATCCATACAGTTCACAATGGAAAAGGAAAAAGATAATTCCTGGACGTATTAATAACACGCATCATGTATGGATTCAGCACAACCGTACACCGCAAGCCGACCTTCACTGGAGGTTACCTTAACTTCAATTCCCACCACCCATACAGTGTAAAAAGAAGGATTGCTCAGTGCCTAAAACATTGAGCAAAGAATATAAGTACCGATCGTGATACCCACCACGAAGAAATGATCAAGCTCAGTAACAATCTATTAAGCAACAACTACCCCAAAAACATACTATCTACTCCAATTATGAAGAAAAGAGAGGATGAAACCAATAAACTGTCTACAGTCTGTCTACCCTATGTGAAAGGCCTCTCCGAAAAGATACAAAAGATATGCGGCCCATATGACATCAGGACAGTATTCAAGAGTAATACAACACTTCGCAAATATCTCCTTCGGGTAAAACCACCAATAAAAGAGAATATAACCCAAAACTGTGGGTACTCCATCCTATGCAGCTGTGGTAGGTTATACAAAGGTGAAACATGTCGCCCCCTCAAAATAAGGGTAGAAGAACATCGCAAAACTGTGACACGAGGAGATATTGATAAATCGGGTATAGCTGATCATGTATGGAAAAATTGAGACCCTGTGGGATGAAGTTAGAATAATAGACAGAGAACACCAATGGAAAATACGAAAACTAAAAGCAGCACATATGCTAGGACACAACAACCACCTAAGCAGACCGAGTGCAGATATGAATAGCATATGGGAACTGGTATTAAGGAAAGATAGGAGAACATTAGATTTATAAGCCCTAAAATTCACTCCATAATTGCCCATGGCCATATGGCATAGTGGTTAAGAACGCGGTCTACTAACCCCAAGATTTCGAGTTCGATTTCAGGCAGTGACCTGAATAATAGTAATAATAATAACAACATCGAAAAATACCTTAGACACCTGATGACACACCAAGACACCTGATGAAGGCTGGAGTGTATATCAGCCGAAACGTTATGTTAACAACAAACAAGATGAGGACAAATATCCATCAAATGAAAATAATGTACATAATTCTTCATCTCTTAAATACAGAACTGTATTAATCACTATTGTTATTGTTGTTATAATTGATATTTATATTTTGTTGCTGCTGTTGTTTCTATTCGCTTAACTTCTACTGATTTATCTATGTCTGGGACTTTTACTAATCTTCTGCTATATATATATATATATATATATATGTGTGTGTGTGTGTGTGTGTTCGTGTGTGTGAGCATGGCCACAGCTTCAGGGCTGAAACATAAAAGAATATATATATATATATATATATATATATATATACGCGTGTACATACATTAAAACGGTGGGAGAGGTGGAGGGCGTTGAAAACTGTTAGCAAGAGAAAAGGGCAAGATTTAAAATTAGAGTTTTAAGAAGCGCACACAAACACCGTCTTATGAGCTGACATGTATTAGCAGCTTTCACGTGCGATGGAATCATAGTTTTTCAAAAATTAGTATGTAGGCACACACATATAAAGGCGCGTGGCTGACTGGTTAGGGTCTTGCACTGACGTTCACAAGAACCAAGTGAGCAAAGCAATGCATTTCACGTTGCTTCAGTGCATTCAACTGGAAACAGCTAAGCCTGCAACGGACCGGTTTTCTGTTCATGGAGAAATGTCGGCCTGCCAGCCTGGGCAGTAGCGTGGCAGTCATTCGAACGCTAAAACAATGAAAACAGTATAAAGTGCATGGTGAGTAGCGATGTATAAGAACATCGGATAACTTGGTCGATATTTCGAGAAGTGTGTGGGGTGGGGTGGTGCGTCTGTGTGTGTGGGTGGTGGGGGAGCAGGAGGCGTGCGTGTGTGCGTCTGTGTTTGTGTACGTTTGTGTTTGTGTTTGTGTGTGTTTGTGTGTGTTTGTGTGTCTGTGTGTTTGTCTTTCTGACTGTGTTTGTCCCTCACCACCGATTGACAACTGATGTTGGTTTATTTACGTCCCCGTGGCTTAGCAGTTCCGCAAAAGAGACTCGATTGAATAAACACCAGGCTTTAAAAAAGGACTGCGATCAATTCGTTCGACTGAAAAAAAACAAAAACTTTTCAAGGCAATGCCCCAGCATGGCCGCAGTGTACTAACTGAAAGATAATAAAAGATCTCTCTCTCTCTCTCCCTCTCTCTTTCTCTCTCTCTCTCTCTCTCTCTCTCTATATATATATATATATATATATATATATATATATATATATACATATATATATATATATATATATATATACATGCATGCATACATACATACATACATGCATACATACACGCAGACACACAGACACACACATAGAGAGAGAGGCAGAGAGATTTCAGGTAGATAGATGCCAATGTAAATGTTTCCATAACACAAAACAACATAGATCCACATACAGACTTATATATCGTGTTTTTATACAGAATAAGCTGGATAGACAAAGAGGTGCTTCAATTAGTAGAGGCACAGCCACCTCTGAAAACTCCTCAGTTTCTAATGATATTAAAGGAAGACGGTTTCATCTTTGTTTGTCTGATAGATTTCATGTATTATGGATTCGAACTCAAGGCATATGATAGGAACTGGATTACGTGTTCGCATACATACATACATACATACATACATACATACATACATACATTATTTCTGCTATATAAAAATCCAATGACTGCATGTTAAAGACTGCAACTGCTAGAGATACCAATGTAACTCATAATTTCTTTGCGGATGGCCTGAAGTTGTATGTTGAAAATGTTAACAATGCCAAAAAAAAAACAGCTGGAGTTGAAAACATTTTCACTTGACATAGGAATAGAATTTGACCAAAAGAAGTGTTCGTAATTGGTTACTGAACATGGAAAATCAGTCCTCCCGCAATTCAAAACCTGTACAGCAACGGTTTTTCTGTTTCTTCTGTTCCACATAAAGAATGCTACCTAGGCAATGATGAAAACATATCTTACGAATATGTTGTGAATGATGATAAAGTGATCTGAGACATACAAAAATATGGCAGTCGGAACTCTCCTCTTACAACAAAACAATAACCCACAATGCATTCGCAGTGCCAATATTGATACCAACATTTAGGAAGCTTTATTGGTCTGTAGAGGATAGCCACTCCATAGACATTAAAACCAGTAAGATCCTAACATCAGCTGGAAAGTTCTACAGAAACAGTATTATCAACAGGCTCTAAGAAGTGATTAAGGAGGTAGAAGCTTGAAATCAGTGCAGACAGCCTTCGAATGCAGTATAGTCACTTTCAGACAGCACCTACTAAACAACAGCAGTAAAAATAAATACATAAACCTAGTACTGAAACATGAAGTGAGCTCATCGGCGGGGCCTTTCTTCCTTACAACCTCACATAAAACCAAAACAACTGGACCTAAAAAAATCTTCGTGTTAAAAAAAAAAAAGAAAAAGACAAAGACGAAGGGTGGGATTATTTCCCGAAGACTTCAAGACAAAAGTAATATGAAATGCGGCTCCGCTTGGACTCGTAACCGTTACATGACATCTCACCTCGAAGGCGATGCACTTGTAATCTCATCATCTCTAGTAAACGAAAGAGACAGTGAAATCCTTGGAACGAAGACTTTCTCAAGTTAAAAATGGCAATTTGTTTTTGTTATCTATATTCCAGAGATGGAATCTTACTTAAATTGAAAATGATTCCAGTTGGTCTTGTCAATAGAACAGCTAGCTCGAAAAATTAAAGTACAAATGGCTGAGCACTCCACAGATATGCATACCCTTAACTATGTTTAGGTTATGCGTGTCTGTGGAGTGCTCAGTGTGACACAGCTGACTTTCTGAAATACGGGTACTACACATTTTTCCAGCTGAGTGGAGTGGAGCAACGTGAAATAAAGTGTCTTGCTCAAACACACATACACACACACACACACACACACACACACACACACACACACACACACACACACACACACACACACACACACACACACACACACACATATACACACACGT
>NC_142943.1:39720273-39722773 GCF_046866305.1 Octopus bimaculoides | reverse complement strand
GAAATTATACAGGGTCTGGCTTGTGATGGCGAAACCATCATTCCAAGCTGTGTAGAGAATCTAAATTAGATAACAGGATGTGATTAGCGATATCAGTGCGCCGTAGCTTTCCATGAATAAGTCGAACGGGGGGGGGGGTCGCCTTTCTTGTTTACCAAGTAAGAATCATTGTGACACAGGACTCCGTAACCATTGAAACGACTTACCCCAATATTATGGTGCATCTTTGACTATGCCCTTCTCTACTCGCAGTTGTTACTTCTACCCCGTGAGAAACTGCACACACATCACCAATCCTATGTATACCACAAATAAAAAGTTACCTATCTTATCGCTACCAGAATTACACTTTGTTAATGAACGCCAAACCTTTGAGTGCTGAAAACTTAGATATACCAGCCGAGACTTTGCTCACCTCTTCATAAAAAGAGAGTATAAAATTCCGATAAAGTGCTCCAACATCCTGTCTGCTCAACGTCGACCTAACAACAAAGTAACTGATGTCACTATGATATCAAAATCAACGATATGACTTGGAGTGACCAATGGAGGCCTAAATGTCTAGAAGCGATTTAAATTTTTTTAAATTTCCCTCGAATCCGTCTCCGAAAATCTGATGAGGTGGACGAGCCCTACGCCTAAGAAACTGAGTATTGTGGATCTGAGTCAAACTGTTATTCAAGAGTGCTGAGTGCAACATTCTTTTATTTCTTTACTCTTTCGCTCTTTCACATACACACACAAACGCATACACACAAATGCACACACACACACACACACACACACACACACACACACACACACACACACACACACATATGTACATGTGCTCAGACACACAGTGACACAGACACAAGCATGCAAACACTTAACAGATGGTAGACATGCACATACATATACTAAAGTAGCCTCCCAAATCAGAAATTGTTAAAGTATAATTAGAACATGGCCCGGATATGTTATAGTTTCTCCTACAGAGAGAGTATCAATGTATGACAACAAAACTATGCTATGAGAAAATCCTTTGGAAAAGCAAATAATATTTCCAACGATAGTAAACTTTCATTATTGGCGACACTCTCATTTCAAATCACACTTACTGTCATTGTTGTCTAAATTTTCTTTGGAACAATTGCTATAACCGAATAGTAAATACATAATTAAGTATCAATTACAAAACGATTGTAGCCTGGCAGACGTATATTATCTATTCAAAAACAAAGGCTTTAACTTCAATCAAGCGTTTATTATTTGGAGGGATCATGTCAGTGACCAGGTCGCAGTTGGTGTGACAAATTCTTTGACGCCAAATAAATATTTAAGTGTGTTTTTGGTTGGCTAATCTATGTCTTCGTTTTAGTTTCGATGCACGGTTTCAGGGCAAATCATTTATCGGTTAAGTACACTTCACAAATCAACTACAGAAACAATACAAGAATATATTATTATTAAAATATGAAAACATTGGAAAACAAAATCACAAAATTTTAACGTAATTTTAATACAAAATATAATAATTTTGCTAAACTTAATTGTATTTTATATGAAAATGCACTGTAGCTAATTTCTTTCCAATTGTGTGTAAAATCAAAAGATGGTCAAAGGAGATTCTCAATCAAGCATTGTTTAAAAAATAAAGGGAATTATACAGATAGTACCTCATGCATTACGTGTATCTACGTATAAACATATATACATATATGCTCACAAAGGTTTATATCCATACATATACATATATATATATGTGTGTATGCGTGTGTGTGTGTGGGCATTATATATGTGTGTGTTTGTGTGTACACAAACACATACTTATTCAATATGAATAAAAAATATACATGCATATGTATATCCTTAAATGAATTTGTTTTCTCAAGTGAATTGTACTTCATCTTTGAGGCTCTGATGAGACCGTAAGGTATTACTCAGACACTTAACAAAGAATCGACCTCGTCTTATTGTGGAAACAATTGTAAGCTAATGAAGCACACGAGATAATATTTTATTTCTTTTTCATCTCTTTTCTTACATACACACGCACACACACACACGCACGTACACCAACACACACACACACACGCACGTACACCAACACACACACACTGACACAGATGCGTAAGAATTTGTATATGAACAAATTCTTATACATGCACACATCCACACATATAAATACACACATATACACATATATTCATTATTCATAAATATATAGACGTATGCATATATTTTATCTTTTACCTTGTACCTGTCTCAATCTTCGAACTGCAGTGACGCTAGGGCACCGCCTTCACGAGTTTCGTCCAACAAATCTAACCCAGTATTCTATTTTGTTAAACCCTGGTACGTACTCTATTGACCCTTGTTGCTGGACCACTAAGTTACGGTGCGTAAACATACCAACACCGGTTATCAAGTGGTGGTGGGGACAAATACGAACATAAAACACACACATATACATATATTCAAATATATATGTATATAAATATATAAATATATATATATA
>NC_142943.1:39710273-39712773 GCF_046866305.1 Octopus bimaculoides | reverse complement strand
CGCACACACACTGTAATCCCTAAACTATCGCGAGTGTTACATTACAAACCCCCCGCGATAGATGAAAATCCGCGTAGTAGAAAGAGCACTGTACATTTTCTTTTTATTTCTAAAATTTGTATATATCTATTTTTTTTTTTTTTATAAATGCGAAACAACACCACGGAGGAATCGACGTAAGCTTAAAATAAGAAACCGCGACATGGTGAGGGAATACTGTGTGTATATATATAGATAGATCGCTGACCGAAAACCATTCAATGTTCTTTCTCCGTGTTTTTCTCCTTGTTTTCTCCGTATTCTTTCTATTGAAGAGCGTAGCTCGAAACGTTAAAGACTTTCTCTATTCCCGAGCGTTAAACTAATACATCCTTTTGTTGTTTACACCACCTGTCCTCGTCTGTTGTTGTTTTTTTCGTAAATTCTCCCATATATATATATATATATATATATATACATGTATGTGTGTGTGTGTGTGTGTGTGTGTATGCAGACGTATCAACACAGATACACATTAATGAGTTTGTGTGCAGGCGCACGTGTATTCACACACACACACACACACACACACACAAAATTAATAATAAATAAACATGAAAACATAAAAACACAGAGGTAAATCTAAAAACTTACTTACACAATGCTGGAAGCGCTCCGCTTAAATTAAGATTTGGAAATTCGGAATATAAAGAGGGTCCGGAACTATAGAAACCCACTGGAAGTGCCAGCTCTCGTGAATCGGACAGTGGGGTTGTCTGAAGGGAACTAAAAGTTATTGGTTTGTTTGTAGTTCCTGCCATTTCTACTGCAGCGGCGGCTGCCACCGCCGAGCTGGCCCCTGTGTTCCTGTACTGGACACTAGTGAAGGCCGAGAAACGGCGTGTGAAGTCCAAGGAAGACGTGACTGGGAGCAAATGGAATGGATGTGGTGGTGGTGGTGGCGGCGGTGGTGGTGGTGGTGGTGGTGGCGGCGGCGGTGGTGGCGGCGGTGGTGGAGGCGGTGGAGGTGGTGGAGTGGGTGGTGGCGGGGGTATCTGTGTCGGTGCAACTGCATTGAGGTTCGGTGACGATGATGTTGGCGATTGTGTGTGTAACGATGAGGATGAAGATGATGAAGACGATGATGAGGTCGACGATGAGGATGATGAAGACAAAGATCTCGCACTGATCGCAGTTGGACCAGTGACTGGTGGTGATGAGGATGGTGATGAGGAAGATACGTGAAGCCGTGTGGGGCTATGCAGGGTGGCATGGTGCGACAGAGCTGAGACGACAGGAAGCAAGGAGACTGCCGAGGTAAGAGGTTCGAGTACATTCAGCGGCGGAGCAACATGAAGCGGTTGGCTGTATTCCTTAGGAATGCTGGGATTACTGAGAGGGGATTCAGCTAGGAGTGAACCCTCCTCGTTGGTGTTCGCTTCCATCAGGACACTTAATCAGACTTTCTGATGGTTGTCGTTGTTGCAATAGACTAGAAGAATTATGAATGATGATGATGAAGCGGAGGAGGAGAAGAAGGGAAAAAAACAAGACGAGGAGAAGGAGGAGTTGAAGGAGGAGGAGGAGGAGGAGGAGGAGGAGGAGGAGAAAGAGAAGCAGGAGGAGGAGGAGGAGGAGGAGGAGAAGGAGGAGAGTGCTGATGAGGATGGTATTTGACTATGATGTATTTCTGTTTTGTTATATTTGGTCTTAATTTGGCAATTTACAACAAATATTTAATTCTTCTTCTAACATTGTATTTTTAACAGTGCATGTTGTTGTTGCTCTTGCTTCCTAATATTCTTTGGAGTTTTTCTTTCATTTTCTCTTTTCGTTTTTTATTCTGCTGGTTGCCAACGATGTTGCTAACTTCTGTTATATTTGTTGTTGCTTTTGTTGTTCTAATGTTGTTGTTGCTGTCGTTAACGTTAATTTTATTGTCCTCTTTTTCTTAACCACAAATCCAATAAGACAGCCGGAGATCTTGCCCTCAATTCTAACCCAGCCGTAAAACCACCTCTAAACCTCACAGTTGAACCTCAGCTTCTATCTTAACCCTAACCCTTTCCCTCCCCCTAATCTGCTCCATTTCCTCTTCCTGTCCCTGTTTTCTTCTCCCAGCTCCCTCCTTCCTTCCACAACATATCTTTTTTATTTAGTACTTATACCTCTCGCTACCTACCTCTACTTCTATCTGTCTATCGAAATACCAATTAATTCTTTACAAAAACCAACGGTTGATAGTGACTTCAAAGTTTAGGTTGCATATCATCATCAGATTGATAAATATTCAGTAATCCTTCGGTTTTACGTTAAATTCTTTCCGCTTATAACTTAACATAAAAACAATATATATGTATACGTATACACTATATATATACATACATACATACATACATACATACATACATATATATATATATATATATATATATATATATATATATATATATATATATATATATATATATATATATATATCAGTCTGTCTGTCTATCTATCTATCTATCTATCTATCTAT
>NC_142943.1:39687773-39702773 GCF_046866305.1 Octopus bimaculoides | reverse complement strand
ATTCCTATCTTAAAAAGTAATAATCGATTATCTCGGTAACCATGAGAGTTGGAGGGCAATAAAAATCTCCTGAACATGAGCGGACCATGCTGCCGCTCTGTGCTGAATTTCACGCGATTCCACTGCACCGTTCTCGAGTGAATCTGCCGACACTCAATCAATCAATCAAGCAAGCAATCAAGAACACTGCAATTTATAATATAGATGATATATATATAGGCAAATCGAAGATAATTACTAAAAAAAGAAAAAAAAAAACCAGCGAAAAAATCAAAATAACATACGTTAAGTGAAGGTGCAGAGTGGATACATTAGAGTGACGCTCAGAGAAAGTCTAGGGTGGAAAAACGCGGGATATGACGTTTCGAGCACGGCTTGGCGGTGTTTCGTTTGTCTTCAAAATAAATTCCACCGAGGTCGCCTTTGCCTTTTATCCTTTCGGGGTCGATAAATTAAGTACCAGTTAAGTACTGGGGTCGATGTAATCAACTATCCGCCTCTTCCAAATTTCAGGTCTTGTGCTTATAGTAGAAAGGATTATTATTATTATTATTTTATGTTTGACTTTTGCTTTGCATTTGGACAAGTTGGATCCAAGTCTCACCCAGAGACCTCAAGAGACAACAAGTTAGAAGTTCATGTAGGTGTTATGCCTAGGGTACCATATATTTGGATTTGTACATAGTGTTGTTCTAGAGAATGTTTAAGAAACCATAAGAAAATTATGTGTTTGTTTTAAAATTTGAGATCACATAGATAGTATTTTACGTAGGATATGGGCAGTTCCCATGAGCACAATCTTTTGAACTTCAGCCATTTTGGGGTTTCCTGGTATCTGAGCTAGGTAGTAATCAGCCCGTTTCGCTGTCATTCCCAGGGCACCTATGACAATAGGTATTGTTTTCGTCTTCAGGTTCCAACATACGTTTATATCGATTGGGACAGTCATATCAATGAGGAGGCATGATTTTTGTCTGAAGTCTTTAAGTATGATGTCTGGCCTATTATTATTATTATTATTATTATTATTATTATTATTATTATTATTATTACTATTATTATTATTATTATTATTATTATTATTATTATTATTATTATTAAGGTGGCGTGCTAGCACTATGGTTAGCCCGCCAGTCGAAAAGCTTAACGATATTTCACCCGTTGCTACGTTCTGAGTTTCAATTTCGCTGAGACCGACTTTGCCTGTTATCATCATCATCATCATCATCATCATCATCATCATCATCATCATCATCAATCTTAGCTCTGTTGATTGGCAGAATAATTAGAGCGACTGAAAATATACAATATGGTATTTGTTCCATCTCTTTACATTCTGTGTTCAAATCCCGCCAAGGTCTACTTTGCTTTTCATCCATATGAAGTTAGTACTTGTAAAGTACTAGGCCCGTGGTGCCATCTTCTTCTCAAAATGGCTGCCCCTGTACCCAAACTTAAGTACAATTCCGATTACTATTATTGTGGCTATAGGAAAGTTCACTGTCTCATAGACAACGGCAGCTTCCAGCAAGCCGGAACAGAACTATCAGTATCTCACATCTAAATGAAACCGAAGTTGAATCAGATAACCTCGATGTTGTCACTTGACCTTCTAGAAATTGTAGCCAAATCTCCCTCGATTCTGCTTGATTGTGTCTAACCTTGGATTAAACAAGAACAACATGTAAAACTGTAATAGTCGTTCATTCCTGCCTCGTTATTGGTTAGTTTCCTGTGGTGATATTTGTTTTTCTTGTATTTATTAATTAGTAGGATTACTAAATAACTTTTCTTCAGCGTCCCCCTGGGGGGGGGGCGGTGGAAAGATCCAGGGATACGTTGAAGAAAAGAGGGGTGATAATAGGGTGGCCAAAAGGGGGAGAAGGGTGTAAAAAACCCCAAATAATGAGTTAATTAGGTTCAGTTTTTCATTTGTGATATACAGTTGTTTTGAATTTGTTGCAGAAAGTGGTTTATGTTTATGGTGGTGATGAGAGGAGGGTGCTAGGAATGTGGCCTGGGAGCCAAAGGGGCGGAAGCCTGAAGAAGTTTGGGAACCACTATTCTACAGTGTAAGCATCACAATTTGAAGTATGGCTGGGATGAAAACAATGTCCATGAAACAATAGCAGATGCTGAATGACCAGGAAAGCAATTAATCCAGTCATAAAGCAATTAATCCAGTCATAAAGCAATTAATCCAGTCATAAAGCAATTAAACCAGTCATAAAGCAACAAATTTTGAAATAATTCAGCACTTGTTTCTATCATTCAATGAAAGATTTGTTTACACTGAGGAATTTTTTTTACATATTTTGAAAAAGTTTGAAGTGTTCCTCCATAACATTATCTATGCCTAATATAAACACTTTGCAGCCCAAAATCCCAAGTATGTTCCGTTACAAATCCTTAGAGAATGAACTCAGTGTAATGGCAATGACTTTGAAAAGTAAAACGGAAACAAAACAATTTTAGATTTACTTCATAAACTAGAGTTCTTACCTCCTTAATCTTTTATTTTCTGCATGTTTCAGTCATTAAATTGCGGCTATGATCGGGTTCCATCTTGAAGTATTTTCCGTGGAATGAATCGACCCCGGTACTTATTTATTTTTAAGCCTGGTACTTATTCTGTCGGTTCTTTTGCCGATCCGCTAAGTTACAGGAACCTAAACACGCCAGCACTGGCTGTCAAGCGACGTGGAGTGGGGACAAACACAAATACAAAAGTGTCCCCCTCCCACATATACACGCATATATACACACATATACAACGAGCTCATTTTGTTTCCGTCTACCAAATCCACTCATGAGGCTTTGGTCAGCCCGATGTATTCGTATAAGGCACTTGCCCAAGATTCCGCGCAGTGAGACCGAACCTGGAACCACATGGTTGAGAAGCAAGCTTCTTATCACACAGCCGCGCCTGCGCCTTTGTTTGAAACCGGTCGACTGATATAACTTTTCCAAATCATCTCTGCAACTTCGGTTGTAAAAGAAAGAAACTTCTCAACTTCGAACAGAATTTAGCCATTATTAAGATGCACAAGAATGTTTGTCTTTATCGGTTGGTATTCCTATCCGGAAAGTGATATTCTTTAATTTATTTCTTCGTTGCCCACTGGTGGCTAAACATGGAGGGAGATAAACATAAATGGGAGATTTTTTTTAGTTTATAACGATTAACGGATTACATGACCAAGATATTTGAAAAACCCGCTTATAGAATAAAAAATGTTTGGAATTCATGATTAAATGGAATATTTCTTTCTTATAAAATTTCTGCCCTTTTGATTTGCAATTTATTATTGTAAGACCACTTTCATGTGAATGCATCGCTTACTTTACGATAGGAAAAAAAAAGTGATTCTATTAATTGCCATCATATTGGTTTCAAATTTTGGTACAGGGCCAGCAATTTCGGGGAAAATGAACAAATAGATTGCATCGATCTCAGTTCAACTGGTACTTATTTTATCGACTCCGGAAGTATAAAAGGCAGAGTGGACCACAGCGGAATTTGAACTCAGAATGAAAAAATGCACGAAATGCTGCTAAACATTTTGCCTGAGGCGCTAGTGATTTTGCCAGATCGCTCCCTTATTAGTCGCCATCATGTTAGTTACCAGAATGATTATAGCCAGTATTGCCAACTTAAAATCATAATTTTATGTTAAATGTCAGTAGAAAAAATACCCACCAAAATGCTAAATAATGCTAAATAAGAAAAAAAAAAAGATGTTAAAGACATTATGTCAAAAAGCTTAATTTTTATTTACATTTTTATTTACTTTCTTTAATTATATTCAGCATTGAGAAATAATTTCTTGAATTTCACTGATTTGATCACTTTCAGCTGCAGTGCCTAGGTCTTGACTTCTGAATACATTCACGGTTCCAATCTCGTCAATCATGTGTTTTGGAATATCAAAGTTTTTGCAACATCTGCCATATCTTTTCAGGCCATATTTTATAGACAGTGTTGATCTAAGCATAGGAAGACGCATTTTGTTTTTCAATTTTGATTTGATTACACCCATATTACTGAACAACCGTTCAACTTCTGCATTTGAGTTTGGCAATGTCAATAGATTAATGACAAAATTTGCAACATCTCTGAAAGGATTTCCTCCAGTAGCATCTTTATATTCCAAGATTTCCAGCCAGAATGCCTCAGAATTTGATGCAGTTGTCCATTTAACTAAATGAATGCTATTAAACTGAATTTTAAATGAAGCAATTTTTTTCTTCATTTAAATGCATTGCTTCTAAGACAGGTAGAATTGATTCTTTGAAATGCTGCAAAATATACTCTACAGAAAGACATTTGGTATTCTGCAGTATATTAATATTTTCTGGCAAACGTTGCTTGAGCTCTTTATAAAGGCAGAGTAAAAATTTTTGTGCTCTTTTGCGAATATTATTTTCTTCGTTGGCTGTTACAGTCTTCTTGATAATCACTTCTGCTATCTTTCTCTCAAACCTGTAGCCTAAATTTGGTTTAGGATCCAGACATTTTTCAATAGAAGCATCAGGATCAAGAGGATCAATTCTAAATGTTGGCAACACTATCATATTAGCAAAATAGATTGGATCAAATTTTGGAAGATCTCTAAGCAATTTTGTTTTGTCGACAGTGTTTGATTCAAACAGTTTATTCGCTTCCTGAACATGTTTTAAAATTGGATGCAAAAATAAAAGGTAAAGTTCATTCTTAGAATCACAAAACATTTCATGTAACGTTTGTGCTGCAAGGTATTTTTCTTTTGTAGTTGTAGATTAGAAGCGAATTTTCAATTCAAACCATTGGCTTAAAGTTCTATTTACAACTGGTTCTATTGACAGCCACCTAGTTGTTCAAGAATTCACAATCTTCAAAGGCTCTTTATCATTGATAGAAAGGTAAAGTTGTTTGTAGGCACTTTGTCTTGTTGAAGAATGAGAGAACCATTTATAGGTTTCGGATACTAAAAATTCTAAATTTATGGACAGGCATTCAGCATATGTGTGGGATACTGTTAACTGTAAAGAATGACATACACATCTAAATAGAAGTAATGACGGAACTTTTAATTTCTGGAAAACACCATTATTGACTCTAGCATTGTCAGTTCCTATAGCCTGTAAATTTTTTATATCTAATTTCTTCTTTGCTAATTCAATTTTTAAGGCATCTACAATGCCATCTGCATCACATGTTTCTAAAGATACGATACTGAGATATGTATGTACCACTTTTGTGTCACTGTAATATATGATAACAATTCCTAACAACTTGTTTATCGATATATCATTAGATTCATCTAATAACTGGCTAAATTTTCTATCTTCTATATCAGAAATCAAAATATGGAGCTAGAACATTTCTCACAATATTTACTCATTTTGTACGATGCATCTTCACTTTGGACATAATATCACAATCAGACATATAATTCTTACATAACTCTATTAAGTGATCCCAGCTATCAAATGATGAGTGGCAACAAATAAACATTGCTAAATTTGCTTCAAGCATAGATGTCTTATCATTTTTGGTTTTAATAAAATTGATAAGAGTAATCATTTGCTGTGGAGTTGATGCCTTATGTTTCTTTGCTTCACAGTGGCTTACTAAAAGAGAATATTTTGCCAACATATTACATCTACAATATCTGCAATGTGCTTTAGATTGGTCACTAGGTACTTCATACAACCGCTTAGTAAACGTTGGCATCTTAAGCCCCTTTCAGAATTTTTGCTGGTACAACTTTGCATTTTCTTTGCTCATTATAATGTAATGGGAAGCAAGAAAATAAATTGAATGATTAATAAAAATATAAAATTGAAAACACAACTTATCAGTCCAACTTATAATGGAAAAGTAAAATCTGCAGAACTCCTAAAACTGTGTTCTGATATAAACCTGGGAACATCATATTTCGCTTCCAATCTTACATTTAACATCTATTGGTAAAACCACAAATATAACTACAATACTTGAAAAAGAAAGTAAGTAGAAATATAAAGGGGAAGACCCTGCCACCCCCGTACTTCTATACAAGATATATAATCCAAAACAAGCATGAAAAACCAAAGGCCTATTTTAAAACAGTCAAACTGAAAGTAATTCAGTCAAGCTGTCATGACAAAAACTCTTCACTACAGAATAAAGCATTGTTAAGACGAATTTCCAAGCTTTCATTCTTTGCAATATATTTACATTATTGTGTAGTGAGTTCAGGTGCTGACTTGAGTTACCTTTTCCCCTCTCCCCCCACCAGCACCACTCTGTATCCAAGCGGGCTGGGAGGTGTTCATAACTTGATAAGTTTCCTTTTGATAAACTTTCATTTGAGATTTCATGAAAGTGAAAGAAAAATTCAACAATAGACGATAGTATTAAAATTTGGCTGTAAGATACTTTAACGAAAGTAGAAAAGGAAGAAAAAGAAGAAAAAAGGGTAACTATTGTGGAAATGTCATGATCAGAGGAAAATGCTAAAAAATGCTGAATAAAATTTTAAACCTGCTATTTTCCCTGCTAAATGCTAGATTCAAACGTTTTCTGCTAAATGCTGAAAAGAAAAAAAATGCTACATCGAGCATAAAATATGCTAAATTGGCATTTAAAAACTGACCGGTGTTTTTGTGTATTAAATAAATTATAAGTTATGCAACAAAATCAAAATGTTCTAAATATCGAATTCAATTATTGAAAATCATTTGCCGAGCTTGTTTAATTTTAGTTATTTTAGTTTGTTTTTCTTTCTTTCTTTCTTTTTTCTTTAATATTCTGCAGACAGCAAGTGGTGAGCTGGTAGAGTTGTTAGCACACCGGACAAAATGCTTAGCGGCATTTCGTCCGTCTTTATATTCTGATTTGAAATTCCTCCGAGGTCGACTTTGCCTTTCATCCTTTCGGGGTCGATTAAATAAGTACCAGCTGAACACGGAGGTCGATGTAATCGACTTAGTCCCTACACCGAACTTGCTCGCCTTATCTATCTATCTATCTATCTATCTAGCTAGCTATCTAGCTAGCTAGCTATCTATCTATCTAGCTAGCTATCTATCTATCTATCTAGCTATCTACACACACACACACACACAAACATATATGGCTGTAGTCAAATGACTGAAACGTGTAAAAGATTAACGAGTATATACAGATTCCTATATTACATATGCACACTATGCATCTACAAATATATATATACATATATATATATATATATACATACATACGCACCTATATTATATATATGTGTATATATATATATATATATATATATATATATATATATATATATATATTCTTGTATATATATATATATATATATATATATATATATATATATATATATATATATATATATATATATACACATGTATACATACATACATACATGCATATCTATCTATCTTTATATATAATAATAATAATAATAATAATCAGCGATGCCAATTTGCCAACTCACGAAACTCTCAGCCCTCCAGGGCTCTCCGTAACCGCTACCAATTAATAATAGGCGGCGGTGAAGGACATGGACCGCATCCATGTCTCTGTGTGTGTCTGTGTGTGTGTGTGTGTGTGTGTGTGTGTGTGTGTGTGTGTGGCTGCTGAAATGCAGAGAGAAAGAAGGAAGGAAGGAATTAAAAGACAAAGAAGCACGTTTAGTTCTCTTGCTCGTTCTCATTCAGCCAGTGTAGGTGTGTCTTACCTCTTCTCCGCCCTCTTCCTTCAAATACTCCACCAATAAAATCTCTCTTTCCTACTATACCTTCTTCATGTATTATAATCTCGGCTCTCTTTCTCTCTATTTTTATCCCTCCTACTCCTCTTTCTACAGTTTACCGCTCTTCGCTTATATTTTTCCGCGCGAACCTTTATTTTCCCGCCGTATTATCTCAACCCTCCCTTTTCGTTCCTCTTCTCTATTTCTTATTTGCTCTCCTATCACCCTTACTCTTTCTCTTCTCCCTTTCACCTCTCTCTTTTTATCTTTTACTTGTTTCAGTCATTAGACAGCGGCCATGCTCGAGCATCGACTTGGAGGAATTTTTAGACAAATGAATTTTTTTTTTTCAGCCTGGTACTTATTCTATCAGTTCCGTTTTGCCGAACCGCTAGGTTGCGAGGACGTAAACAAACTAACGCCAGTTGCCAAACGGTAGCGGGTGACAAACAGACACAAAGACACGCACAAACATACATTTTTATTAATATTTCACAGAAGTAACAGAGGGACTCAAGGTGCGAGATTTTCGTGCGTTAGCATCAACATACCTTCTTTTAACTTCCATCAAACAAATCCACTCACAAAGGCTTTGGTCAGGCAGAGGCTACAGCAGAGGACACTTACACAAGGTGCCACGCAGTGAGACTGAACCCAGGACCATGTTGTTGGCAAGCTAGCTTCTTAACATGTAGCCACGCCTGTACCTTTATATCAATTTAAAAAGTCGAAATGCGATTGAGTAATATTCATTCATTTCTCGACGACTTTAAAATCACCTTAAACATGTGTGTGTAGAATGCTGAGTAGTGACACCCGAGTTGATATGTATAAAGAAAATAAGACAAAGTAGAAAATGTGATCCATAGCTGATTGGGAAGAACTCTGTTTCTATAGTAACCAAAGATGCTGCGCATATTTGGTTTGCAGTGTAACCACCACGTATTCTATAATTGTTTACATAACAGATGGAACTCACACTCAACAAATTGAGAGTACATGGGCATCTTTAAAGCGTGGAAACAAACGCCGGTGTAGGGCACACCGTTCAATGGTTGACTCTTGATCATTGCGAATTTATATGGAGAAGGAGATATGAGAAAGATAATTTATTTTATAAAATCGTAGAGTATATTGCAAAGTTTCGTTCTTGAATTTTTTAAACTAATAAATGCCTGTTTTAAGCAATGTTTTGACTGTTATTTTTAGCAAATCTTGTTGGTTTGCCCGTAGCTTTTAAATATTTTAATTTGCTCGCGAATGTTTTTCACTGTTTTCACTGTTAACTTTGCTCGTGTATATTTTAATGTTTTAACTTATTTCTAGCAACTCCTGTTGGTTTGTTCGTAACTTTTAGATATTTAATTGACTCGCGCATGTTTTAATGTTTTTCACTGTTTACTGCAGCTAGTTTGATTTTTTGACATGCCGGTACTCTGCTTCCCCCGATGATGCTAGAGACACCGAACGCACTGGTTTCTGATTGACTGAAAATTCTGAAAATTCTAAAACTTTGAACACCTGTAACATTTTCGCAAATTTATTCTGGAATAGATGAATAACTAATTCGGATTTAGCGTCAAAAATTACATCTATATGACACATTAAAATTTTTTCTAAAGATTTCGACATGCAGTGACGAAAACCACTAAACTCCCATTGGTCAAACTAAAAACAGTCTATGCCAAAGGATGACCGTACATAAACCCCAGATTAAAATACGGGAATACAGAAAAATAGCATTAAGTGAACACATCAACATTCACGTCATTAGTGAACAACCCAACTTTAGAATTTATCCCCTCTATAAATTTAGGGACAATGCAACCTATAATCAGCGCATTAGCAAAGAATCATATTTTATCGCAAAATATAAATCGCTCTTGAATGCTTCCACCACAGATGACACTACTACAGTGATAAACGATTGGTGTACTTAGAACAGTCGCCACTGTACTACAATCACAACTGACCATTGTGAGGTCACTTGACCATTAAAGTAGATTTCACGACAACCTTTACTACTGGATAAAACCACTCCCGTCTTTTTCCTTTTCTTCTTATCCTTCTTCTCCTTCCCCCTTCCTTCTCCTCCTCCTCCTCCTCCTCATCTTCTTCCTCCTCCTCCTCATCATCATCTTCCTCCTCCTCCTCCTCCTCCCCACCTCCTCCTCCCCCCTTCCCCTCCCCTCCCCTTCTTCCTCCTCCTCCTCCTCCTCCTTCTTCTTCTTCTTCTTGGCAGTCTCCTTCTTCGGCTGTTGCTGCTTAAACCATCAAACTTCAGAACCAAACATAAGTTTATGCAGCCATAAACACAAGTTTTCACTATAAACACAAGATTTGTTACTACCTTCCTCACAAACCTTCACAAAGGAAGAGAGAGAGAGAGAGAGAGAGAGAGAGAGAGAGAGAGAGAGAGAGAGAGACAGACAGACAGACAGAAAAAGGAAAATGTCTTACCTATTTGAAGACTGCGGAAATATTTACAAAACATTTCATTTAATTTTTTCTTCGTTTTAACTGTTTTTCTTCTTACATAATATCCACCTTTGTTTTATTCTTAGCTGAAAAAGTCGAAAAGACAGAAACCAGTACTAACCATTACAAAATGTATTTCATGGTAAAATTATTTTAAAATTCTATCTTGTCTTATTTTCCTTATACGTATCAACTCGGGTGTCACTTTTCAGCATTCTACACACACATGTTTAAGGTGATTTTGAAGTCGTCGAGAAAGGAATGAATATTACTCAATCTCATTTCGACTTTTTAAATTGATATAAAGGTGCAGGCGTGGCTATGTGTTAAGAAGCTAGCTTGCCAACCACATGGTCCTGGGTTCAGTCTCACTGTGTGGCACCTTGTGTAAGTGTTCTCTACGGTAGCATCTGACTGACCAAAGCCTTGTGTCACTTTTCAACATTCTACACACACACACACATATATACGAGGTCTGATCAATAAGTATCCGGACTGTTGCCATAGTAACGAAGCTAGACCACGCAGAGTGAAACTGCTTGGCAAAAATTGATTTTGAACTCTGCGGTGCACGTGCACTAAGTTTTAGCGTTTTAGATCACTTCTGCTGTTTATAGCAGTGCTTGGAAGGATGGTGTGTAGCGTGTGATTGTCGCATTGACCATGACAGAGAAAGTTGTCCTGGTGATACCTGCTCAGAGGCCTACGCAAAGTTGCAGAAAGTGTATGGAGAGGAGTGTATGAGATGCACACAAGTGTACGAGTGGCTGAAACGTTTTCAAGATGGCAGAAAAAAATTCAATATTGACGAACGTTCTGTGAAACCCGCAACCAGTAGAACTGAGGAAAACATCGCAGATATGTAATCGACTTAATGCCTTCCCCCAATTTTCGAGCGTTGTACCTCCAATAGAAAGGATTATTATTATTTGTAGTATTAGTCTTATCGCTGTTGTTGTTGTTTTTCCTTTGTTTAATTCATATAGTCTGGAGAACGAAAAACCCGATGCTGCTTCTGGTAATATCACCAAACGATTTTTCAAGAAAATAACCAGTGCGCTTTAAATCATCCCCTTAATACGGTATCAGTCATAACGACATACAAAATGAATTTGCTCGCAGTTGTAGCAAAGCGACCGATCGAGACATTAACTCTGCACATTTCAAAAATAAAAACAAAAAAACTTGAGGCTTAACGGATACCCCACGTCTTCCATCCATCTTCAACAAGATCCACAATGCAAAACACAAAACAACCATCACAAGAGCTTTGTTTCCTGGAACTATTACATCTTAACCGGACTACTACCACCACTATTCGAAAAGCCTTTCGCAGAGAGGGGGTTAGACAGAACCCTTCTTTCGGCACTCTAGACTCCACTTACGTTGGAGCCTTGCCAGGAAGCAACTTCCCGAGAACAATACGTGTATGCTAACAGCTGCCCTATCCATGACACAAAACTATGTCTAGGTGAAAAGCGATAGATGTAGGGATCACTATATTGGCAGTGCAATCTGGAAACTCCACGCTCGCACTTTCTCGGATAAGAAACACTTCAAAAGATGCCGTAAGAGTGAAGTTGAAATTTAGCACCTGACCGGAAGATCGGTAACTTGAGAATCAAGGAAACTCTTCTCATAAAAAATAACATAAGCCAGACATTAGCAACACAGTCGAACTGAATGGTGCAAATTGTCTTTTCTAGCCCCCTCCCTCTCACCCACGTACCTTTTCTCACCTTTCCACTAAATTCTGATACAGATTCACCACATCACTACAGCATATTTTACTAAACCTAAAAGCTTAATACAATTTGCTATTTATAAATGTTGTTATTCTCCTTCTGTTAACCTACCTCAAAATTCAGCTATTGTTCAGTAACCTTTTCCAATAACTCTTAATGCATATCCCCTAACTTCCTAACTTATGCCACGTTTACTAATCTCTTCTATTTTTCATATACATTCACACTTTATCATATATAACAACCTAATACATTCACACTTTATCATATATAACAACCTAATACATTCACACTTTATCATATATAACAACCTAATACATTCACACTTTATCATATATAACAACCTAATACTACCAATCATTTTATTTTTAAACAAAGAAAATCTGAACATAACTTACTACCTTAAAGTTCAATTATTGTCCACTGACCTTTTTACTATTTTTATTGTCCACTGACCTTTTTACTATTACACGCTAACCATTCTTACCAGGACACCTTCTACTGCTGCTTCCCACACCATCTGATGCACTGATACTACGAATATTACTAACCATAACTGTATGAACACTAATCAAATACTTTTCACAATATTCCAGAATAGGTTCCCAGGAACAACACTTTTCTCCGAACTCTTGGAATGTTTTTTTTTATATTTGATTAGGAGATTCTTTCCCAAAATAGTACAGAAGCATTAAACAACCTATGTAGGTTGTATAATATCTTGTCTTTGTCTTTATTTATAGACATCACTCAACATATTTTGCCAAATTCCCACCTGCATTGCTGTAAGTCTTTTTTAAAAACAATTATAAGCTTTGATTTACAATAAAATCTACACAGTCGATAGCATAAAAACTGAAATATCTTTGGTGTAATTAATTGCTTTATTGGGATTTTTAACGATTTCCTGTCTCTAATTTACAACTGACGAGATTTTCAGACATGTTCAGGACCATTAACAAAAAAAAAAAAACACTAAATACGATAAAGGAAACGCATTATCTTCTAGAATACAATACTATTTGAAGTAATTAGGGTCTTAATTAATGAGTGGGTTCTGCATTTAATGATAGCTTGTTGTCCAATAAAATTAACCATGTACTCGATACGCATCATTGAGAATTAGCGAGAATGTTATGATATAAGTGTGTTACAAAGTGTCGATTGGATGACCAGCAGAAAAATTAATAATAATGGCTTCAAATTTTGGCACACGGCCAGCACGTTCAGGGGAGGAGGTAAGTCGATTACAACAACCGCAGTACTCAACTAGCACTTATTTTATCGACCCCCAAAAGGATGAAAGGCAAAGTTGACCCCGGCGGAATTTAAACTCTGAACGTAAAGACAAATGAAATGCCGCTAAGCACTTTGTCCGGTGTGCCAACGGTTCTGCCAGCACGCTCGCATTAATAATAATAATAATAATAATAATAATAATAATAATAATAATAATAATAATAGGGCTATAGCAAATATTCTTCTCAAAACCACAGATTTTCTTGTCAGTTACTTGACCTTAACCAGTTCAGCATGTCCCTTGATAGTTGACGATATGAGCATCTCTGATCAAAAGCAGAAGTAGTGAGGAAGCATCATAACCATGTGTTGAGAGGAATTTGGAGTTTGGATAATTCAGCTCTGGAAACATGGCTTTTTTGTTCAACATCCTTAGATAACCCTTATTCAGGGACCTTTTGAGCGGGATTGGCTACTCGACCTGAAGAAAATTCTCACTGCGCCCCACCTGCAAGGTCGTGTGCTGTTTATCTTGATAAGAGCCCACTATGTCGCACACACATGGTTGTGATGCATGTGCCTGGTGTACCCTTATCAGACGGGTAGTCATGATGGGTTTACTGGGCTTCGTAAATTTTGTACCCCAGTGTCACTTTGATGGCATGCACTGCTCTCTAACATACTAATAATAATAATAATAATAATAATAATAATAATAATAATAATAATAATAATAATAATAATAGTTTAAAATTTTGGCTCAAGGCCAGCAGATTCTGGGAATGGATAAGTCGATTACATCGACCCCAGTACACAACTGGTACGTATTATCAACTCCGAAAGAATGAAAGGCAAAGTCAATCCACGCGGAATTTAAACTCAGAATATAAGGAGGGACAAAACGTCCCTAAGCATTTTGACTGACGCTAATGATTCTGCCAGCTCGCTAATGATTCTGCCAGCTCGCTAATGATTCTGCCAGCTCGCTAATGATTCTGCCAGCTCGCTGCCCGAAAATTTAGTAATAATTATATTTTCTTCTAGAACAGTTAAACTCGAAGCAGATAAAGCTATAAATTGAGTTAAAAAACCTTTTGGATAGAAAAGGCTGAAGGCTACATCTGCTTCGAGTTTCACTGTTACAAAAAAGAATTACTTCACATTGTCTCGAATTTTCTAAATCCTTATGACATCAACAACACACGATTCTCACCGATAATTATAAAGTCACTAAAATGGATAGAGAAACCCACAAAGTAACTTTGGTTTAATGGTAGAACCTCTTTCGTGCTTATAAGAGATGAAAGTTAGTGTTTCAAGAGCGGAATTTGACTTTTATGTGTGAATTTCTAACCCATTGTTTCTAGTTTCACTTTCCCAAGAATGAATTATTTGACGTTCCTTCAAAGTTTTTGAGTTCTTATGACGTCAACAATAATTTTTCTGTTTTAGAAGGTAAAATATTGCATTAAGAACAATTTCACTTTTGCCGATTAGATGTCTGTCACTCACTTAACAGTTCTTTAGAAAATTTTAAATATTGGTATGTTTAGAATTCAGTCTAAGGTCAGAGAGTAGAATTAGTCACGGGAAAAGAACGCCCAATTAATCATCCCAAACTACCACTTCATTAATATAGCTAAGACGTTTATCATTGTAATTTTATAATTATGATCAGTCAAGAAGTGAGATTTAATACTTTACTAACCAAAGATTACACCATTATCTTATCTGCTTATATATATGGGAAAAGCGTCAAAAATTCCTTTAAAAGTTAAAATTACTACGTTTTCTATCATAATTCCTACTGCTACTAATAT
>NC_142943.1:39675273-39685273 GCF_046866305.1 Octopus bimaculoides | reverse complement strand
ATAGGCAACGTCAGCTCTTGATCGAGGATCAGGTTAAAACGCTTGAAGTCAGAAATGGACAGAGAGAAATCCATCTCTGAAATGTTGGACAAAGCTAACATATGTGTTATTTCTTTACTACCCACAAGGGGCTACACACAGAGGGGACAAACAAGGACAGACAAACATATTAAGTCGATATCGACCCCAGTGCGTAACTGGTACTTATTTAATCGACCCCGAAAGGATGAAAGGCAAAGTCGACCTCGGCGGAATTTGAACCCAGAACGTAGCGGCAGACGAAATACCGCTAAGCATTTCGCCCGGCGTGCTAACGTTTCTGCCAGCTCGCCGCCTATATTAAACATATGTGTACACCACATTTAGTATTTATTACAGAGAGTTATGTAGTCGCCCAACATGCGAGAAATGGCATTCAAATTACTCCCAGAAGTGACTTACCATCTTAACCACGTCGGATAATATGGCCATGAGGAAACTGTATCTAAATCAAGAGGTGATGCCCATAGCTGGAACTCTTTCGGTCTCCTCAACCAGAACTAACCTGAAGTTAAACAACAACAGCAGCAACAACAACAACAAAGCCTGACCGTCGAGCCTTGCCAGAAGTCACACCTGACTAGAATGTCGTAAATGCGTCTGTCCTTTGATTTCCTGTGGAAGAGATGGGTTCCGTTGGTAAAAAGGTCAATCTGCTGCCAGGTTCTATTGCGTTAGGACTGGTGATATGTAGGAATGCAGTTACGACTGAGATGTCTACAAGGATTTAATGAGACACAATCAGGGAGGCAGAATCCTACAAAATGCCAACCTCAGTGAAGTGACTGACTTGCTGAGCATAAATTGCTGACACTGGATAGCCTGTCCTACGAGTTCTATTCTCTCATACTAGACTTCTAGACTTGTTTACCCGTCTTGACAACTGTCTACTGCAGTTGAACGCAGGCTGAGAACGTTACCTGAAGAAAAGTCAAGGAGCAGTGGCTCTTCTGAGAGCAAACAAGAGAGACGTGACAGGAAACTTCAGACTCATATCTGCGATGTGAAAGAAATAATATGAAAATTTACAAACGATCGGTGAAAGGATAAATGGAAAAAGAGAGAAAAAAGATACTAACGAAAACAGGTGAGATAAAACAATTTCTTGCAAACGGCAACGAAATCCCTCTGTAGGTAAATTACGAAGAAAATAAAGAGAAGGAAGATGAAATAAGACTCACCGTTCTTTGAAAACCAAGCAAACTATTAATAGACAAATTTGCGCATCTCTGATGCCTCAAACTTTTCGAAGAAGTTTCCAGCTCTTTTGACAGATAAAAAAATTGTGTGAATAATTTGGGTGTTTGTGGGAGAATGCATGAGTGTGAATCATTGTTTCTTACATTTTCTTACATGTTCGCGAAGTCACTATTCAGCATTGTTTCCATTACAACCGATGCATTTGTGTTATCATTAAATCCAACTCTGGAATCTTTTGAAAAAATTTCATGTTTGCACTGTTGTAGCCATGTCTCTACAATCACTTTCACCTTCTCTGTGCCTTCAAAACGCTGTTCCCAAAGATTCTCCTTGATTGGACCGAACAGATGGAAGTCGGAAGGTTCCAGATCCGGAATGTACAGTGTATGGGGAAACCACTGACCAGCCCAATTTCCTGATTGCCAGTTTTGTTGCTAAAGATGTATGATCAAGCATTGGTATGGTGTAAATGGGTCGTTTAGAGATTCTTGTTTGTATCTTCCTTCTAAAGGTTTCTCTAAGCTTTTTAAGTGTCTCAATGTACCGCTTACATCGTACAGCTGTTTTCCAGAAAAATGAAGTTAGAATGACGCCCTTGTTACCCCACAAAATAGTCGCCATCAATTTCTATGCTGATCGTTGGCTCTTGAACATTTTAGACCTTGGAGAAGAGATGTGATGTCATTCCAGGAATTGATCCTTCGTTTCCGGTTCATAAAGAAACGCTCAGCAGATCAGAGAAGGCTTCCACCCTTATCTCTTTCAAATCGGGTGTCAACTGCCGAAGTCATATTTTACACATTTTTGATACTCAAAGTTTCCCTCCATCTACTGTGATGCATCGTGACCACAGACCAGTTGCGCAACAAGCTCATGGATTATGACTTGTCTGTCTACGCGAATCAATTTGTCTACTCGCCAGTGAGTCGTGCCAGTAGTTGCAGTGATGGTCTCTCACTGCATGGTTTGTCTTCAAGGGTGATTATCCTTTCTTTAAACTTCTTCAGCCATCTGTGCACTTTGCACTTATCATCTCTGCAAACGACTTCTGGTTTTCTGTGGGTGTCTTTGTCAAGAACTCAATGACATTGCTTCTGCTTGATACCCATTACTTACGTACAGTGAAGAACAGGGAGAAGAGTTACTATAAACAAGGAGTTATTCTACCAACAAGTACAATATGAACGGCCTACTTCAATTGATAAAATTATGCCTATTTTCGCATCACTTTCAGTACAACACTCGTGTTCTCTTCAAAGAAAAATGATATATCGAACAAGCGCAAAATGGAGTAGTACTAAGCGATGCATTACTCCGAGTGTGTTTTGAATTTATTATGTATACTGTATGCTTATGTATGTATTAAACCATACATTGTATACATGCACATTGGAATAAAGCTTTTCTCTTGTTAATTAAAGTATTTGATATTTCAGAAAGTAAAGTTAAGTAATATATATATATATATTAACTGATATATCTGAGTTGAGTAATGTATTTGTGACTAGTTGACAGACTTGTTCAAAACTAGATTAAACATTATTACACCTCTGTAAAGGTCTAGTAAATAAACTTACCCCGCCACACACACATATACGTTTGTGTGTGTGTGTGTGTGTGTGTGTGTGTGTGTGTGTGTGTGTGTGTGTGTGTGTGTGTACACACGCACATTTATGTATGTATGAGTGTGTGTACATATGTACGTTTGTATATATATATATATATATATATGCAGATGTACATATGTGTATACACACGCACATATACGTATGTACGAGTGTGTGTATGTCTGTATTACCAAACCTTTAGCCTCTGGAGTTTACATAAAACTGATTAATGACTCGCCCGCCGCCCGCCGCCCGCCGCCCGCCGCCGCCCGCCGCCGCCCGCCGCCGCCCGCCGCCGCCCGCCGCCGCCCGCCGCCCGCCGCCGCCCGCCGCCGCCACAGCATCATACCAACTCACCACCGCCGTACTTTCCCCATTTTACCCGGAGGCTCTTCACCTAATCCCTGCCTGCTCCTTCAATCCACTTCCTGAGTGAAACTGGATCAAGCTTAGTCAGCTGCTCTGTACGTCACTGCTGGACACTGTCCCTCAAGACACTGGCCGTCAAATAACATTTTATTTACGCTTTAAGCTGTTGTTATTGTTGTTACTATTGTTATTGTTGTCTGCTTGTTGTGATGGGTTTTTTGTTTTACTTTTTGTTTTTGTGGCTGTTGTAGGTGTTGTTATTGTGGTTATTGCTGGTTTTTATCGTCTGCATGTTTGTTGTTAGTATTGTTTTAGAATACTTATTGTCCAGGTAATATAAGTTGCTGTTCTTCCTCTTTTTTTAAAAGGTCTTATTTCTCTTTCTCTGTGGACTACTACTGAATAACTTTCAACAGCAGTCGCAGCAACAGCACTAGCAGAGGCGGCGGTGGTAGTGGCGGCGGTAGTAGGCGTGGTGGAGTGTGATAGCGATAATAATGGTAGTGTGAGATGTCGATAATGCAATTAGTTTTCACTGCTGACATATTTGATGCTGTTTATACAAAGTCAGGAGTATATATTTAGCGACAGAAGCAGTATTAACACGAGAGGTAATATTTATCCCCACTTAAACTTGGATGTTCTATTAGAACAAACTATACTGTAGTAGATACCATGAGAGAAACTCTCATATTGGCTTTTGGTGCAAAATGCACTCGTGTTTAAAGTCAGGAGTGTTGACCTATCTACAACTCACACTACTACTACTATAGGGAAAGGCATGAATAATAAACACAGTTGCATTATTCTTTGCCCCAATGCACTATCAATGCACAGTGTTGCATTCCAGTCTTACAAATATCGACTTCGGATTTTTATTCATTCTCTCTTTAACTTTTTACTTGTGTCAGTCAGTGGGCTTCGAAAGGTTTAGTTAACTAAATCTACCCCATATGTGTGTGTGTGTGTGTGTGTGTGTGTGTGTGTGTGTGTAGTGTTTGAAGTGATGTACAGATAGTGTATATTGAGAAGAAGGAGGCAGCCAGAATTTTGGATAATTCTGTATTAGCGCTTTCGTCCGTTTTTCGAACTCGTCAAGATAAAATCAAAATAGTGAGAACAGAATGTTTCGTTGTTCATTTATATGAATCGGATGCTTTTTTGCTTTGTTTAGAAGAGGAAAATATTGTTTTTGTTTTTTTTGTTTTGTTTTGTTTTTTTAAAGGGGGAGAGAGAGAAAGAAAATTAAAGAGGGGAAATAGACAGAGAGAGAGGGGGTTCGGGACAGTCAAGAAAGAGGAGAAAAATAATGAAGGATGGGAAAAGGATAGATAGATAGAGAGAGAGAGAGAGAGAGAGAGAGAGAGAGAGAGAGAGAGGGGGTCTTTTCAATTTGATGTGGTCAATTCAATGAAATTTCATTACAAAGCATTTTTCGTTTTTCTTTTTCCTTTCTTTCTTTTTTCTTTTTTCATTGTATGCATATTTGTAAATAATCACATTTTTTCACAAGAACTGATCACCTTTCAAAGATGTCAGTTTTAGGATGGAAAAAATAAGAAGAAAAGAGGGAAGGGTGCGGTCATCACTGAAAAATAAAGAAGAGTTCACAGTCCTCTGAAAATGTATATTCTTTTACACTTGTATAGTCAAGTCTTACATTCTGTGTAATTCCATGATTTGCATGAACAAACATTAAATATTAGTACAATATTCATAAATTAGGAAAATAATGTCAGAATACAAAAAAATAATTTGATTCTGTCTATTCAGTCTATTCTCTATGTACATTAATCAAACATCATAAATGAGTTATGTATGTATATTGTATATTTAGCTGGAAGCCACTTTGTAGGATATAAATTATATAATAAAACAGGACATGCTTAAATATATTTTTTTAGTATCATTCATCCTTTTGTAGGATTTATTTTTATTTTTCTTGATAGTTCTAAAGAGATCTTTTTCTCGTATTACCTTGCCAAGTAGCTACATTAGATATCTATCCTAATCAGTGGTAAAATGGTTCTAATATTCTTTCTTGGGTATATGTAAGTTCTATAAGAACAACAGTTGTCAAAATCCTAATGTTAAACACACACACACACACACACACACACACACACACGCACACACACACACACACACACACACACACACACACACACACGCACGCACACACATATACACACACACATTGGAGCCATATTCAGAATTGTTTGAAAATATAATTATATAGTGGAAAATATACATATATATTAATGGCCTGATTATGTATTGTTCTATATGTAAATCACATTATATGTAGTTTATATGATATTTGTTAATTTGCATAATAAAAAGAAACACCCTATAAACGTGTTTTTTTTTTCCACTTTAAATGCACACCGATTTAAACGAAAAGTACATGAGACATGGAATACATAACCCTACATATTCCGTAAAAATTTCAAGAAAATCGGACAAGAGGCTTTGATTTTATTGAGGAATAATTGACCTGCATAATAAAAGGAAACATAGTGTAGAAAATCCTGGTTTTCATAATGGTAAAACCATCGTGTCTGCTTAGCGAAGAGTAAAATATAAACTGAATAAGACAATGAAGATATTACTTAACATTACACTTTGAACTTGTGCTTGAACTGGCATTGAAAACAGAGATGGTAGAGAAACAATTTTAACTGGCCATTAAAGATGAATTTGTTTCTGTACCGTACGCTAGCTTTAAGTTGCTGAGCTTATATCCATATACCATTATAGAAGATCATTCTTTATAACTACCATATAAACCTTTTCATGTAAAAAGGTATCTGCTAGCATGGAGAGATGGCGACAAACTGTCGCTTTGCACAACCAAAGCTCAAGCAGAATGGTACACACGGCAAAACGCACCTCCAACAAGATAGGAGAAGCCCACGCCCGGAAGAACTCTTACCACACTACAGGCCGACAACAAAGGCCAAAAAACTGTATGCGGATGCAGTGTAAGCTGCAACCATAGAGTAACAAAAGATGGTACAGTAGCTAGCATGGTTGCAAACACAACTAAACCACACCCACTCATATACAGAACCGTCACAAATAACAGACCCAGAGTGGCCACTATTACCGCAAAACTGGCAATCACACCAATTCTTTTAGTAAATATTAGAGATCTACAAATCAACAGCAATCAAAAGACTGTATACCTGAAGGATCTTTCTGCATGCAATCAAGCAATATAAATGAGGTAGAGATACACATACCAACGTATGCAGTGTTCCGTGCAAATAGAAGAGAAAGAAGTCGCGGCGGTGTTGCATTGCATATCCGTGAAGATGTCACACCACTAACCCTGTTGTCACACTCAAACTCGGTCTGTGACACACTCATAGTGCATTTAAGGCAACTTGACCTCACAAAAATGCTGTTGATGGAGCAAACAATACTCTCCCCAATCAGGAAAGATAACATATTAGACCTCTGTTTCAACAACGACGTAGATCGTATCCACAGCGTAAAGATAACACCGACAATCTTCTCAGACCACAACATGGTAGAACTAACGACGTATGGTCCAAAACCAATTAATGATGTATTCCAAACAGATGGTACCCAAACTCTGTCTAGTCTGAACTTCTACAAGGCTAATTGGGAGTCAACTGAAAAACAGATTATCCAGCAAAATTGGCCTAAAAGTCTTTCTAAGCAAGACATTGATATGAAACTTAAAGAATTCGAGTCAATAATGCGAGTCATATGCATTAAACTTGTCCCAGAGAAGAGAGCAACCACATACAAAAACATTATTCCCCGAGACTGGAAAGTTCTTGAGACAGAGAATAAAGATCTCCAATCGCTTAAATAAACAGCTTATTGACAGCAAGAAATCCCTCCAAGTAGAGAGACTTTTAGAGATCAAAAATAAGCTCAGATTCTGCCATGAAAAGGAAAGTGAAGAAAGAGAAACCAAGGCGGTGGAGAATATAAAAATAAATCCCGAAGCCGTCTACAAGTTCGTGAAAGAATCTGCCTCAGTGCACTACAAGTTAAGGCCACTGTTTGAAGAAGACGTCTCACTAACTACAGACTCCAAGAGGATAAATGAAGTACTAAATAATCAGTTCCAGCGTGTCTTCACCTCTCCACTGGGAAACTGGCAAGTAAGCGAGCCTAAAGAATTCTTCACCATTGCAGACCTACATGGGAAAAAGGCAACCATCGATCACATCAACGTAAAAGAGGAAGATGTAATATCGGTTATTGATGAGTTGAGCTCTAACTCAGCAACGGGCCCAGATGGATTTCTGTCTGTTCTCCGAAAAGCATGCAAGAAAGCTCTCGCAAAACCACTGCAGATGTTCTTTCAGAGTTTCCTTGCATGTGGGAAACTTCCCAAACTGTTAAGAGAGGGTATCATATGACCTGTCCATAAAGGAGGAAGCTGAGCGGATGCTCTCTCCCCATTGCTTGTACGTAGCATTCATTTTTTAGGTCGTTCAATTTTTCTCACCCGATCAATGGACCGATTGAGTAAACCTACCAATAACGAACCTATAGTGACTACTGGAAACAGTTGTAACTCAAATTTACTGCAATAAAGAAAATTATGCAATGACCAATATTTATACATTGTCATACACACACACACACACACATACACGGGGGTGTTGAAAAGTTCCTGGCTTTGGGTGAAAGAAAATGCGGGAGGATTAATTAATTATGATTTTATTCAACGTATTCCCCTCTCAGAGTTACACACTTACTGCAGCAGTCCTTCAGTTTTTCTAAGCCCTGTAAATGAACTTGCAAGGCTGGGCCTCAAACCAGGCCTTTCGCGACACCCTTTAAAGCCAGGAACTTTTCAGTACCTCATCGTGATAGATAGATAGAGAGAGAGGGGGGGAGAGAGAGAGAAAGAGAGGAGGGAAGAGAGAGAGAGGGGGTGGAGAGAGAGAGAGAGAGAGAGAGAGAGAGAGAGAGAGAGAGAGTGCGGAGGGAGAGAGGTTTCATAGCCTAGTAGACAGTTGTCGAGTTTTCTGGTGCCTGTACAGCCATGTTAATGGCTGTTAACGACATCTCTATCGGACCGGAAGTGTCAATAGAACAGACTGCTGGCCCCAGCAAGCTAAATGAGATGCTATCCCAGCTGCACACATGCTGTTCTCTGCTTAACCCCCTGTAATTGTCAATAAAGCAGCAATTAACCAATCCACAGCACATATATCTATTAATATTGGCAATTATTAGATTATTTATTTATTTGTTTATCCATTTCTTTACCTTCGGCAATCAGTTGTCCAGCCAAACAGTTGACAGATTAGGCTTGTTATTGTTGTTGTTACTGTCGCTGTTGTTGTTGTCGTCGTCGTAGTCAAGGCTTCGCTGCTCACAGCTGTTGTTGTTGTTGTTGTTGTTAACCTTGGTAGGTTTTTCTTTATTGCTTTTGTTTTTGTTCAGCTGATTGCATTCTATTCGAAAACGTTGTGTATGTGTTTGCGCATGTGTGTGTGTTTCTCTAAACCTGTGAGTCTCTGTGTGTGTGTGTGAGTGTGTTTCTCTCAATGTGTGACTGTGTGCATGTTCATATGCATTCGTCTGTGTGTGTTTGTGGCTGTGTGGCTGTATGCGCGTACGTTTATGTGTAGGTGAATGCATGAGTTCATGCATTCATGTGTGCATATGTATGTGTGTGTACGTTTGTTAATGTGTGTGTTCAAATGTGTTAATGCGTGTGTGTGTGTGTATTTGTGAATGTGTGGCTGTATGCGTGCTCGTGTATGTGTATTCATGTATGTCTGTGTTCATTTATATGCGTGTGTTCATGTGCGTGTAAAGGTATATGTTCATGCGTGCGTAGGCATGTGTGTGTGTGTGGCTGTGTGTGTGTGTGTGTGTGTGTGTGTGGTTGTGTGTGTGTGTGTGTGTGTGTGTGTGTGGCTGTGTGTGTGTGTGTATGTGAGTGGGCAAGACATTAAAATACACCCCGCAGTGATGTTCCAGCTCAGGAGTCCAAGGGTTTTGGGGAGTATGGAATTACTCCTTCGTGATCATGACAACCAGGTCTGCTTATCCCTGGTGTGGCAGAACCTGACAAGGGCTCCCAGTCAGGGGTCAACTAGTAAAAGCTGGTCTTGTGGTTAAAATATACACGGCTCCGAGGGGGTGACCCCACCTGTGTGTGGACACGTCCTTGTGTCACGTGAACAAGTCCTGACCTTTATGTAAGTGTTGTATCTTTCCCAAGAAGAATCATGGGTCTTCAGATGTTAACCGACAGATCCACGATGGCCGGCGCCTGTAAAACAGAAAGAGAAAGACAAAAAGAATGGGGAAGGGAGAAAGAGAGAGGGAGAGAGGGAGATGAGAGAGAGACAGACAGACAGAAGTAGGAAGAAAAGAGAGAGAGAGAGAGAGAGAAGGAAAGAGAGCAGAAGAGAGAGAGGGTGAGAGAGTGAGAGAGAGACAATCAGACAGAGGCAGAAAGGGAGAGTGGAAGAAAGAAACAGGAAGACAGAGAGAAAGAGAGTGTGTGTGTGTGTGTGTGAAAGGACGGGATCATTGATGGAGAAGGGAGAAATTGAGGGAAAGGAGAAAGAAGGAAAGGCTTGTATAAAGATGACTGGGGGAGGAGAAGGAGGTGGATAATGGTGAAGAGAAGGAGTGAAACATTACTGATACTAGAGTATCGTAGTAGAAAGGATGGAGAACGGGGGGGGGCGGTTAGAGTATAGGGTGACAAGGTGGGGAGAGTTGCGGGAGGAGGGGAGTTGAAATTGTGTGATGAGGAGAAGAAAATAGAAGAA
>NC_142943.1:39417773-39452773 GCF_046866305.1 Octopus bimaculoides | reverse complement strand
TTCCTTGTGGAACACCGCTCAATATTTGTGTTTCCCTAGATAGTTCTCCATTGGCTGCAACTGTCTGACTTCTACCATTCAGGAAGTCATGCAGCCACTCTCCTAATTTACCAGCTATGCCAAGGTTTCGCAGCTTGTGACATATCAAGCCATGATCAACTTTGTCAAAGGCTTTTGCAAAGTCGAGATATATCACATCAACATTTGAATGGTCAAGCAGCTGCTTCAGGACCCAGTCATAATGCTGCAAGAGTTGCGTGAGGCAGCTTCTACCTGGACGGAAACCATGCTGGGTCTCATTCAGCAAGTCATTTTCTTCTAGGAACGCAATCAATCTCCTTCTGACAATTCGTTCCATGACTTTGCTAATATGTGAAGTTAGAGAGATGGGCCTGTAGTTTCCAGCCTCTGCTCTGCTTCCACCTTTATGGATAGGACATATGGTGCCTTCCTTCAGCTTTTTGGGAAGTTTACCATTTGCAAGGAAACTCTGGAAGAGTATCCGGAGTGGTCCTGCTAATTCTTGTTTACACGACTTTAAGAGGACAGCTGGGAAACCATCGGGGCCAGTTGCCGAATTTGAGCTCATTTCATTTATGGCAGCTATCACATCTTCCTCTTCAATGTCGATGTAGGTAATGGATGCAGTCTCCTTCTGCTGAGTGCTATTGTCAAAGAAATCAGCTGGGTTCTTTATCTGCATGTGACTCAGAGGAGAGGTGAAGACACTCTTGAATTGTGTACTGAGCACTTCACTTATCCATGTGGGATCTGCAGTCAGTGAGCCATTAGGCAGGAATAGGGGTCCTATCTTATACTGCACCGTAGCAGTCTCCTTTGCAAATCTATAGAAAGCCTTGGGGTTTGTTTTTATGCTTTCTACTGCTCTCTTCTCCTTCTCTGCTCTCTCCTTTTCATGGGAGAGTTTAATTTTGTTTTCTATTTCTAACAGTGTTAGTTTTAATTTAGCCCTTTTCCTATCCTCCAGTTCTCTATTTAACTGGTTTGAGACCTTTGTTCTGTGTCTCATAAGGATTTTCCTGTCTCTAGGAATTCTATTGGCATGTTTGCTGGTCTTTCTATATGGCACGTATTTGGTGCATATGTCTTGTATGGTTGACATAAAATAACTTAGTTTGAGGTCATTGTCTTGTATAGAAAGCCTGTCATGCCAGTTTTGATTTCGAATCTCTCTGCGAATTGACTTCCAGTCCGCCCCGTGGAAATTCAGGTTGGATATTGCTTGAGTCCTCCTGGTGGGGTGGGTGTCAGTGGGTTGTCTAGGACCATACATAGTTAATTCTATAATGTTATGATCTGAGAGAGATGTGGGCGTTATTTTCACATTATGGATTAGGCTGACATTGTTTGTGAAGCAGAGATCCAAAATATTGCTTCCCCTGGTTGGTTGGAGTATCACTTGTTCCATGAACAGCATGTTGGATAGTTCTAGCAATGATTTTGCCTGGCTTTGTTCATGCAGTGACATCCCAGAGAGGATGTGACCTTCAGGCCATTTAACATTTGGGAGGTTAAAGTCGCCTAGGAAAAGTATATTGATGTGTTGGTCCAGATTTGTCAGGACCTCTTCTATGCGTCTGAGGCTGTCCTCAAATTTACCTTCCTGCTTTGCGGTATTTGGTGGACGGTATGTTGAGCATACAACTACATCAATTTGTTTTATGTGTACTATTAAAGTATCACATACAGAGTTTGAGTGTGATAGTAGTAGTAGGGGTGTGACATCTTCTCTGATGTACATTGCAACTCCCCCATGACTTCTATCCCTTCTGTCTGTTCGGAGTACGGCATACTCTGGTATATTTATCTCCGCATCTGCTATATTAGGTGTTAGATGCGTTTCGGTAAGCACCATGCATATTGCTTGATTGCATGTTACTAGGTCTTTCAAGTATAGGAACTTGTCTTTACCGCCTGTTCGTAATAGGCCCCGGATATTCAGTAGGAATATGGGTGTGATATCTGTGCAGGGGTTCCTGGTGTTAGCGGTGGCCATCCCTGATCCATCATCTGTGGTGGTCTTGGACAATGGTGCGTGTGGCGTTGACTCTGTACCCTCTGCATCCACGTTAACTGTTGTACCATTTTCTGGGCCACGCTTAAAAAAACTTGCTGCTCGGCTACTGCAGTTCGTACAGCCTCTGCATATAGCCTTTTTTTGGGAGCAGAAGGAATATACGGACTTCTCTCTTTGTGAGTCCTGTTGGTATTTGGTGGATTATGTGTACGTAGATTTAAGCTTTCTGGTCTCCCTTTTCTGCGCTCCCGCTTATTTTGTTGTAAGTGGTTATCTACCTTGTTTAGCTGGTGGTGTTTGGGATGGGCAAATTTGCAGTTTCGTCCCTTTTCCCCGTGCCAGCAGGTACCATTTAGGTAGAATTTACAGATCTGTTTCTTTTTCTTTTTATCTGTGTGACGTGTTTGGGCTTGAAGCCTGTTTGTGTTTACCGTCTTCTTGTCTGTTATATATATATATATATATATATATATATATATATATATGACGGGCTTCTTTCAGTTTCCTTCTACCAAGTCCACTCACAAGGCTTTGGTCGGCAAGCTACTTACCACACAACCACTTCTGCACCAAGGCCTTGTGAGTGGATTTGGTAGAAGGAAACTGAAAGAAGCCCGTCATATATATATATATATATATATATATATATATTTGCTTTGCAATATTTTTGATGTGAAATCGTGTGTTGAAACAGATGTCCGCGCGCGTGTGTTTGTGTGTGTGTGTAGCTATAGATCTTAACTATGCACAAAATATGAGGACGGAATGATTTAATATCCATTTTTTTTTTCATTTCCTAATTACTGAGCTTAAATTTTTAAAGAAATTTTGATGAGATGGACATATACATCGAAAGCAGTGGTATTTTGTAAAACTCACTATAACAAATACTGAAAAAATCTTCAAACATGCTTTCGTGCTTTTTCATGCTGCCTCCACATTTATATGTGCGTTTATACACACACCTTACACACGCGCACGGGCTCACACAAATTCATGTATGCATGTATATATGTATGTATATCTATCTATCTATATATATATATGTATATGTGTGTATGTGTGTGTTTGTATCTATATATGTACATGTATATATGTCTATATATATTTACACACACACATACACAGACACACACACGCACACACACATATATATACACGCACATACGCACTCACACAATGCTCAGGTGCAGACGCATTCTTTCACAGAACCCTATCACCTGGAGTCACCTCCTCAGTGACTCTTCCATTCCACGTGCATCCTTTAGTGTATTCTGTCAGAATGGCCTAAATTGCAACGAAGATGGACTGTGAAATATGTGCCATGGCTCGTACCTCTTATCCAATACAGTAACATAATTCACATACCTGGCTGTGTCGTAAGAAGGTAATAAGCGTGCTTCCCAAAATCACGGTTTCGGGTTCTGTCCCACAGTGTCGCATCTTCGGCAAATGTCTTCTACTATAATCCAGGCCCACCAAATCTTTGTGAGTTGATTTGGTAGAAGGGAATTGAAAGGAGACCGTTGTCTGTGTGTGTGTGTGTGTGTGTGTGTGTGTGTGTGTGTGTGTGTGTGTGTGTGTGTGTGTGTGTGTACTTATGTGTCATTTCCTCAAGGAAACATCGCAACACAGCGTAGACTCACCGAGAGAATAAACTGTCTGCCGTCTTCCACAGACTTTAAAACCACAAAACAGATAAATCAGCAATGTTTCGTGACAACGTACTTCCAGGAGAGGAATAAGTTCCAACCGTCCTTCTTCAGCACGAACTGCAAGGAAATTATAATTTTCAGAATCTTATACAAGTTGTTCACCCCTCGAGTCGAACGTGTATATATGGCTCTGCTAATTACAACGTAACGGTAAAAATCAAATGTCTTCGTTTTGGCGCGCTAATTCCGGAACTATCTATGCAGAAAATGGTTACTGCGTAGCATATATCCAATTTGAGAACTTGGTTATGGTTAATCAAATTAAAACATAGGGTAAGAAATCACACAACCACTCCTGCGCCTATATTGAGTAACAATATATTCAGATCACAATAAGTATTTGTAAAAAAGAAAAAAAAATGCTGACGTCCTGGATAACAGTTTGTTAGCAGTTATATTGCTGACGCAATCACTCATTGGTTTTTTCGTCTTTTAGATTTTTTCCTGTCACTAAGGGCCTTAATTTTGTACGTGACTGTTGGATCAACAATTGTGAATCAAGGGATAACTTGTTAGTTTATAAAGGGGAAAAATTTATCCCCGTTAACAAAGTTACTTCTCTACAGTTGCTGGTCTTTATTCAAGGGACTCAAATATTGTAATGGTCTGTTAGTTGACTATTTATTGTTTTTGGTTTTGTTTGGCTGGTGTTGACAATGGCGGTGCTGTTGCTGTTGTTACTGTTTAGACCCATGTCTTCATCAGACAGACATAAAATAAAAAGCTGTTCCATCTATGATCAATCTGTCGTTCATGTATCAAACACAGAGTCCATTGTTCAATGTCATTTATAAAATAATCTAGACTATAAAAGATTAGCTGCTATTTCTTGCTGGGCGAGAGACTGCAGAGTGAATGCTGCTTGATAGATTCGTCTGTTCATACTTTATTCACTTTCTGGTGCACTAATATTGTATGTTGCTGATGGCTGCTATTCGAAGGCGAGCGGCGTGGTCAGAATAGTTGAAATGACCAGCTCTTAGTTAAACAATGGTTGGAACTTAACCCGTTTCTGGAACTACGTTGATATGAAACATTGCTGATTCTTCTGTTCTGTGGTCCCAGAGTCTGTGGAAGACTGATGACAGTTTAATCTGTCGGTGAGTCTATGTAGTGTTGAGACGTTTCCTTGTCAAGATCACACACAAACACACTCCCGCGCGCGTATTTGTGTGTGTGTGTGTGCGTGCGCGCGTCTGTGTGTGTATCATCTGGTCTATTTTTACCTGTCGAGATAATAATGTTGCTATCTGGTGACTCATTTCATTTATTTGACGTGAGAAGAAGCGGTGCTGGTGGTTGGGTAGCGACTGAAGGCTGTAGTGTTCTCCAGATTGGGTGCGTCGGCGCATGCGCATTGTGTGTGTGTATATGTATGTATGTATGTATGTATGTATGTATGTATATATATATATATATATATATATATATATATATATATATATATATATAAAACACACATAAAGACATTGACTTTTATATAATAGATATGAATATGCACATATACATACATGTATATATGTGTGTATGTGTGTGTGTGTGTATTATATATATACACAGAAAGATAGATTGATAGATACAATTGTGTGGGCAAACAAAAATATGAGACATGCCTTGAATTTTTTTTCGAATTTTTAATTTGATAAGCCGAGTACTTATTCTATCAGTCTCTCTGTCAAACCAGTATGTTATGGGGATGTAAATAAACTAATAGCAGTTGTCAAGCAATGATGAGGAAGAAACAGAGACACAAAGACACACACATACACTTACATATATACATACATATATATATATATATATATATATATATATATATATATATATATATATATATATATATATATACAATTGATTTCTTTCAGTTTCTGTCTACAAAATCCAGTTCGCCTCTAGGGGTGTCGACGAACATGACGCTCTGGTATTTGTGGCTATCATACCATGAGTTGGCCTTCCCTATTTTCTTCTTAATCCTTTCAATGGTGTTCCATGATTTGCTCCTATAGAGTGGGCAAATCCCATTCCTGTCGTTACGTTTGATGGTTTCAAATTTCTTCATAGCTCCTTTGTATACTCTGATACTTTCTTTATGGCTGTAACCTGAGAACTGCATGCGGTGAACGAAATGTTGTATATATCTCTTTAACTCTGTAGGGTTGCACATGTAGGACACATTTGACATTACTCTGACGAGGTATGCCATCAATATGTTGAATTTGGCATTGTCCGCAATAGCCGAGTTCCGGTGGATCAGGTATTTGGAGGCCATAGGTTTGGTATAGTGTGAATGGAGGATTCGGGTTTTATTATTCTCAGTTTCTAGCCAGAGTTCAGTATCTAGTACAGGTAATCTCTATGGTTAGGGTGTTTAGTAGGGTAGTCTATCGTAACCTTAATACTCTGGTGGATGGAGTTAACTATTTGCTGGATGCTCTCCATAGTCTTAGTTTCTATTTCTATTTCAAGAGTACTTGAAAGTTATGGAGCATGAGGAAAGTAATTGTGACCCCGGTGATAATTGAATCATTAGGAGCAGTTTCTCGGGGCTTTGAAAAACATTTTAAGAATATTGGAACTGCTGTCAGGCTCGAGGTGATCATGGAGACAACATTTTTGGGTGCAGCTCGCATTCTAAGGAGAGTATTGTCTCTTTGAGTCACAGAAGAAGAAAGCACTACTTGAAACCTATGGTAATTTTTTATTGCCTACTTTCAATTAAATAATAACCGGTAATTTATATCTTTCCAAGAGTCTTTCATAACAGACAAAATAAAAACAATAATAAGGCTTGAAATTTCGAGGGCAGCGATAAGTCGATTACATCGACCCCAGTGCTCAACTGGTACTTAATTGATCGATCCCTAAACGATGAAACGCAAAGCCGACCTCGAACGTAAAGCCAAAAGGAAAGCCGTTAGGCATTTTTGTCCAGCATGCTAAAGATTCTACCACCTTGCCGCCCGAATAATCCTTTCTACTATAGGTACAAAGCCTGACATTTTGGAGAATGCTGGAGTCGATTACATTGACATCAGTACATAACTGGTACTTATTTCACCGACCTCGAAAGAATGAAAGGCAAAATCGACTTCTGTGGCATCTGAATTTAGAACATAAAGATGGGCGAACTGTTAAGGTGGTGGTGATGATGATGATGATGGTGACGATGATTATTTATACATATATAGCACATAATATAAATGTGGTAAGAAGCTTTCTTTCCAGCTCCAATGGCCACAGGTTCAGTCCCACTGCGTGACACCTTGGGTAAGTGTCTTCTACTATAGCCTCGGGCCGACCAAATCCTTGCAAGTGGATTTGGCAGACTGAAAAAGAAATAAGCCCGTCGTATATATATATATATATATATATATACAGGGTACGGTGAATAAATTGTCATCTAAATTACGCAATACTGAAAATAACACTGACATCTCATTTTAACAGATATATTTATCAAAATTACGTTAAAATATCTTTAAATACTTGAGTAAAATTATTCAATAAAATCACAATTGGCTTCAACCACGACTCACAGAGGACTTCAGAATCTCCTGCAACTCTTCTGGATGGTCTTTTTGTTTAAGTTGGTGAATGCTGCCATAATCCTTGCCTTTGGTTCATCTTTAGCATCACAGTCTTGTTGGTCTCTCGCTCAACTGCGCCTCGCACATGATAATCAAGGTCGTTGCAGCCTGGGGAGTTAGGTGGCCAGATGTTTGGAGTGATGTGGTTGCAGAAATTGTCTGACAGTCATGACTGGGTTCTCCAACTTGTGTGGCATGGTACAGAGTCTTATTGCCTGACTTAGGATCTTCCTGCAGCCACCCTCTTGATCCAGAGCTGCACTACCTCCTAAAGGCACTTGATGTAGGCCTCCGTGTTGAGTCTGAAGTCGTGTGGGAAGATGAAGGGAGGCATAACGTCGTATCACTAGTGATCACTCCAAATATCATGATGTTGACTGAATGTTTGATTTTTATCACTCTCGGTACATGTTTTGGGGACACGGCAATCCAGCGGTTGTTCTGTGTTCACCATTTGACCCTGGCAGAAATTTTTCTCGTCTACATGTTCAATTGGACGGAATGTTTGAGTTTGTTCAGAAGTTTCGTAACGCAGTCTTTTCTCATGTTCTTGATAGCTAGGGATAAAGATTGGCCTATTCTCATGTTGTATGAGGAATACCGAATGTCTTCATGCACTACTTACCTGATAAGAAACTCAGACACTCCCATGGCTCTCGCGATGGACCTGATTGACTTGGAGAGATCGTTGTCAATCATGGCCTGGATCTCACCAACAAATTCAGGAATTTAGAACGATCAGAGTGAGTTTTCTGAGCTGCCATATCTTCGTAATCACCATTAGGCTAATCTAACTCTTTCCGAATCCTTTGCACTGTCCTCAGATTGACACTCAAACACTCTGAAATGTTCGTATTGGAGCTTCCGGCGCAAATGCCAAGCAGTACAGCATACCATTTCCAAAATTTCTGGCAAACTGATTTGCGTCATAGTGCTGTTTTTCTCACATGTGGCGCCCAACTGACCATACTATACTGTATAGTTAACAAAATCAAAAAGAAACAATGCACATGCACGAAATTGAAAATATAAAATGGTGACAATTTACCCATAGCACTCTGTATATATATACATATATGTATGAATCTGTGTGTGAGTGAGTGTGTGTGTGTATGCATGTGTGTGCGTGTGTGTGTGTTTACGTTCCCAGTATTGGTGTGTTTTACGTTCCCGTAAAAATAGCGGTTCGGCAAAAGAGACCGATAGATTAAGTACTAAGTTTAAGAAATAAGTCTTAGAGTCGATCTGATGGACTAAACCCCTTCAAGGCGATGCTCCGGCATGGTCGCAGTCAAATGACTGAAACAAGTAAAAGAATGAAAGAATATAAAATAAAAGACATTTCAAAAGAAAAGTTGTTAAAAATATATTTTTATATAACTGTATGTATGCATGCTCCAAAATTTTATTTTGTATATAAATAAATAGATAACAAGAAATCAGTATTGTATTTCATTTATTAATTTTATTGATACTGTTCTTCTTTCTCAAAGTAAAAAATAGTTACCTTTTCCTGAATTTCTGTGAAATATACTTCCACCAAATGTATATTTATCCAAAGACAGCGAATCCGATGTAATAAGAGATACCGCTCTCTCAAATCAGCGATGGTTATAAATTATTGTAAACAGACTGAAGAACACGAAAGTTTTTGCATCATTTAACGAGAAGTTTCATATTTTAGAATCACAAGTCAAACTTCCGAGATCTTTTCTTACAAGAGAATATATTTTTAATGCTCTTTATTATGTTAGCATCAAAAAGTAAAAGAAACGGCAGGAAGACGAAGCTTGACCAATCAGCATAGTTTAGGACACGTAGCGTTTCTACAGTATGATAGTAAGGTATTATTACACCAGATGAGTTGGTTATTAAGATAGTTTCGACAATTCTTGGCACCAAACATAAGAAAACGATGGAAAAATCAGTCAACAAAATAGGCATGACACAACCGATGTATTTTTCGTCCATCTTTAGAGAAGGATAAAATTTGCTCTTTGAAGTTGAAGCCACTAGTGCAATGGCAGACAATAGGAGCAAGAAAAAGCAAAAACAGGGAAAAATAGGGGAAGATAATATCTCGTAACAGATGGCATGTATCGTTATCACGTGGGTCTTGATGAGCATTATTGAAATTGAGAAACATAACTATTAGATTGATTAAAGCGCTTAAAATTGCCATCGAAAGCAAACTAATATGAATACCATATTCATAGCATTTTGACATGTAAACCTGTGGCTTTAGAAGTGAAACACATCGATCGATATTCAAAGAAATCATACTTATATTAGCTGCGTCTTGAATAGTTCTAGACAAGGCATGCCATAAAATACAAAAATTTGCTCCAATATTCCATTTTTCGTGATTTCTTTCTAAGTGAGCTTCTATGCAAAGGCTGAATATTCCAAAGATAAGTGATGTAAACAGTACACCAAGTAAACATTTTCTATAAGGATTCCAGTAGTTTGACCAATCTTTATACAATGCCACAATTATGAGAGAGCAGAGGCTTATAATTGCGCTGGCAAGACAAATAAGGAAACTACTTCTGCTATTGAAGTAACTGTCGGCGGGAGGTTGGGCGATATCGTGTATGAAGTAGCTGTGATCTTTTATATCTGTTATCACCATCTACATGAAATATAATAAACGTTATATATTTTGTTACGATAAAACATTCAAGCACCATTAAAAAATATGCACTGAAAATTTTTTAATATTTTTGAAAAATAAACATTTTTATATTTTTCATTGAAAAATATCGTTAAACTTTCATTAAAAATACTCGTTTGTATATTTTAAATTTATTATCACTGGAAATTCTTATTAAATATAAAAAGCTTACATTTCAGCATTATTTCATATTAAAAAATATCATTACAAATAATGGCATTAATTAATATTGAATCCAATATTGAAAAATATTTAGAATATTTACGTTTGTTTATATTTAATTTTATATCATTAAAAACATTACATATATAAAAGAATCTGTATGTTTACATTAATATTGAAACAATCATTATAAGTTTCTGTATATTAAATTGAATCCTAGAAAGTTATAACTGAAAAAAACATTAAAATACCATTAAATTATGTACATTTGTACATAATTTAATGATATCTAGACTGCGGCAATTCTAGGGCACCGCCATAAAGAAATCGATTCCAGTACGTATTTTGTTCTAAGCCTGGTACTTATTTTGTCTGTCTCTTTTGCAGAAAAGCTAAGTTACGGGGACGTAAAGAAACCAACACCGGTCATCAAACGGTGGTGGAAAACAAACACAAAGGCATATGCACACACACACATACACACGCGCACGCACACACGCACACATACACACACATACACACACGACGAGCGTTCAGTTTCTGTCTACCAAACTCAGTCACAAGGATTGATCGGCCCGTGGCTAGAGCAGAAAAACAATGTCACGGAGTAGAACTGAACCCGAAACCTTTTGGTTGGGAAGTAAACTTCTTACCACACAGCCAGTCCCGTGCGAAGACATCGCTTCAAAATCGCATGAAAACTTCGTCAAAATATTAACATGTAGATATATGGAAATCTAAATTTTACATCAATTGTTCCGATGGTTAAAATTTTGAGGCAGATTTGGCCGCGAATTTTAGAGAGGGAACGACCCCGTAGAGGCTCTTCGTGTTGTTGTTGTTGTCGCCCCTAAAATCACAATGCCATTGATCTTCATTCTATATCACCAGGAGCATCCATTAATGGGTGATATATCCTCTTGACTTCAAAGCCTTGTTCTGGCGGTTTTTGTTTTGTTTTATCAATTATCGTAATTGTTAGTTTTGCTGTTGTTGCTTTTGTTCTTTTTCGTTGTTATTGTTGATTTTGTCGGTATTGTTGTTTTCGGTGTTGTTATTGTTATTGTTGTTGTTGCTGTTGTTTTCGTTCCTGATATTGTTCGAGTTGTGTCGTCGGCCATCGGGCTTTCCCATATCACATGAGCAGAGCAATCAGGAGTTGAAGTTGGGTCTCAGGTTTTAGATTGTGCAAAGTGGGAGAAGCTCTTATCACCACCGCCGCCGCCACCACCACCACCACCACCAACACCACCACCATCAACAACAACAACCCGTCTAAATATATAGCGTTTAGACTATGTGCTGTGAAAGTTGTGCTGTAGTTTAATGTGATATGTAGAATGTGTGTAGAGTAAATATCTATGTAGAATATATGCAGTAAAAGTTGTGTTAAAAGTGTAGGATGTTTAACTGTGTTAATAACTAGTGTGTAGAATATGTGCTGCGGGAATTGTTATTGCACTGAGATTTTAGATGTAGGATGTGTGCTGTGAGTGGTTTTCTATTTGGACGGAAAGAGCTATATATAGAATACGTATTGTTTTAGATACAGCACGTGTGTTGCGAGGGGTTTTATTTTTTCTGTTTGGTTGGAAAGAGCTGTATATAGAATACGTTGTTTTGTGCTATTGTATTTCAGTACCATGTATCTCCTACGATTGTGGGGTTTAGGTGTTGTGGGGGTTATGTTATTGAATCGAGAGAGTTGTGTTGAGCGTGTGTAACGTGAGATATTAGAAGGTGGTCAGCTGGCGAAATTGTTCGAGCTTTGTGAGAAATGCCTTGTAATATTTGTTCTGGCTCTTCACGTTCTGAGTTCAAATCCCACTAAGGTTAACTCTGAGCAGAAGTAGTGGAGCGGGAGGGAATCATAGCCATGTGTTGAGAGGAATTCGTTGGGGTATGAATAATTTACTTTTGGAAACATAGATGCCCTCCCGCTCCACTACTTCTGCTCATGATCAGAGATGCAAATATCGTCAGCCACCAAGAGACATGCTCAACTGGTTAAGGTCAAACAGCTGACAAGCAAATCTGTGATACTGAGCAGAATATTAGCTGTAGACCAAGACAAAACTTGTACATAATAACACTTCGAGTCAGTTAAGAGGAGAAACCCTGAGAGCCAGTGCCTGGTACTACATCCTCCTCCTCCACCTCCTCCTCCTCCACCTCCTCCTCCTCCACCTCCTCCTCCTCCACCTCCTCCTCCTCCACCTCCTCCTCCTCCACCTCCTCCTCCTCCTCCACCTCCTCCTCCTCCTCCACCTCCTCCTCCTCCTCCTCCTCCTCCTCCTCCTCCTCCTCCTCATCATCATCATCATCATCATCATCATCATCATCATCAACATCATCATCATTATTATTATTATTATTTTCTCTCTATATCTATAAAAACTTCTGTTGAGTTACTTCAGTCCTACATAAACTATTATTATTATTATTATTATTATTATTATTATTATTGAGTGAGAGAGCAGTGCATGCCATCAAAGTGACACTGGGGTAAAATAAACGAAGCCCAGTATACCCATCATGACTATCTGTTTGATAAGGGTACACCAGGCACATGCATCACAACCATATGTGCACAACATGGTGATCTCATATCAAGATAAACAGTGCATGACCTCGCAGGTGGGGCCCAGTTAGAATTTTCCTCATGTCAAGTAGCCCATCCTGCTCAAAAGGTCCTTGAATAAGGTTTGTTTAAGGATGTTGAGCAAAACACTAATGTTTCCAAAGGTGAATTATTCAAACCCCAAAGAATTCCTCTCAACACATGACTATGATGCTCCCCCACTACTTCTGCTTGTGATCAGAGATGCACATATCGTCAGCCACCAAGGGACGTGCTCAACTGGTTAAGGTCAAACAACTGACAAGCAAATCTGTGGTACTGAGCAGAATATTTGCTGTAGCCCATCTTTTTATTATTATTATTATTATTATTATTCAGTAGTTTTATTTTTATAACGTGCTTTCACTTCACTACCGAGCGCAGCTCTGTGCGCCTTGGGTATGTGCTGTGGTTTGCTGTGGTGCTCTTATGTTTACTGTATTGAAAGTGTTTTGCGTAGAATGTGTGCAGTACCCAGTAGTGCAATTTTCTGTATGTTATATATATTTGTAAGTCCTGGTGTTTTTGTTATGTATTTGTCTGAATATTTTTTTATTATACCTAAGGCACCTACTATGATAGGAATTGTTTCTGTTTTTAGATTCCACATTCGAGTTATCTCTATTTCCAGGTCTTTGTATTTTGAAAGTTTTTCCATTTCTTTTAGAGAAACGTTGTCATCTGCTGGTATTGAAACATCAATTAGAAGGCATTTTTTTCCTTCATGGTCTTTGACGACTATATCTGGTCTATTTGCCTTAATTTCTCTATCTGTGTGTATTGGCATATCCCAGAGTATGGTTGCTTTCTCGTTTTCTGTGACCTTTTCTGGCGTGTGTTTATACCATCTTTTTTCTGTTGCTATTCCATAATGTTGGCATAGCTTCCAGTGTATATAGGTCCCAGCTCTGTCGTGTCTGTGAATATATTCCTTCTTAGCCAGGACTGGGCAGCCAGAGATAATATGATTTATTGTTTCTTGTCGATCTCCACATATTCTACAGTTACTTGTTATATTTCTTTTCATTATGTGTTTTTGGTAATTTCTGGTGGGGAGGCTTTGGTCTTGTGCAGCAATTAAAAATCCTTCAGTCTCTGCTTTGAGTCCTGAGCTTCTCAGCCATTGCTGGGATTTTTCTCTGTCTATTTCTTTCGCATTTAGTTTAGCCCAGTATTTACCATGTAGGGGCTTTTCTTGCCATCGTTTTATCATGGTCCGTTGCTGTTCTAGTTTTAGTTTGGATTTCATTTGTTTTATAGCTTTTGTTGTTTCTTCTTCTTCTTCTTCGTATTTGTTAGGTAGATTGATTTCTTGTTTGTATTTGTCAGCTTCCTTAAATACTGAAAACAGTTTTTTGTTTTGCTCGTGTTTTGTGGCTATTTGTATTAGTTTCCCTTGCTTCTGGAGTAGGTATTTTTGCAGTCCTATGGTGGTTATTTTATAATAGTTTTCTAGCTGTATAAGACCCCTGCCACCTTCTGTGCGTTGTATATATAGCCTTTCTATGTCAGATTTTGGGTGGTGCATCCTATATCCTGTCATTATTTTTCTTGTTTTCCTGTCTATTTTACATAGTTCGTTTAGTGTCCAGTTAAGGATGTTGTAGCTGTAGCTTATAACTGGGACAGCTAAAGTGTTGATACCCATTATCTTGTTTTTAGCATTGAGCTCTGTTTTTAGTATTGATCTAACTCGTCTATAGTACTCTTTCTTTATTTTTTCTTTCATTTGTGAATGTTGTATCCTATCTAGTTCATTGACTCCTAAATACTTATATGATTGGCTTTCGTCTAGTTCTCTTATTTCATTGGCTTTATCTAGTGTTATATTGCTACTTTTAACTAATTTTCCTCTTTTCAGGGTTGCTTTGGCACATTTTACTAATCCGAATTTCATTTCTATTTCCTTGGTAAAGCCGTGTACTGTCTGTAGTAGTGTTTCTAGCTCTTTGTCGTTTTTTGCATATAATTTTAGGTCATCCATATATAGAAGGTGGCTGACTGTTTTTCCATAGCATTTGTAACCGCATCCAGTTCTATTTAGCAATTCTGTTAAAGGTGTGAGTGCCAGGCAGAACAGGAGTGGAGAGAGCGTGTCTCCCTGGAATATTCCTCTTCTAATGGGGATGGCTTTCGTTTTCACAAGTCCCTCTTTTGTTTGGAGCTGTAGCACTGTCTGCTTATTATTATTATTATTATTATTATTATTATTATTATTATTATTATTATTATTATTATTATTATTATTAAATGCAGTGTGTAGTAGAATTGCTAGAGCGTTATGGAAAAATACTTTGCGTTACTGTATTTCTCCCAGCTAGTCCAGGGTCATTTTCTTCTGCTGGACCAGGTCAACTTCAAGTTGAATAACAATATCAGCTTCGGAGAATAAATTAAATAAGTCTAAAATAATGTACACCTTCTGATATAAAAGCTCAGATTACCACAATGGGAAAAACTTTGATCATTCTTGCTTCTTGAGTCTGGAAGAAAGGAAGTGTCCCTGACTCTTGCAAGGCTTGTTAGGTCGTTGAAGTTAATGCCTTTAATGTAACAGTTACGCTGTTGCAGGCCAACACCTGCAGAGGAAACATGAAGAAGGAGAAGATTCCAGAGATCGACATGCTGGGGAGAAAGGACTAGGAATAATTGCGTGTATGAGGACCGAAGGAATTAGATATACCAAAAGTAAAGGCAAGTGAATCGAGGATGCCTGAGTGGGGGATGAGTGGAGTGAGGTATGAGACCAGCCAACTCTGAGGAACAGATGTCATTGCAGTAGACCATGAGACTATGGATCTGTTGCACCAGAGCCTGGCTGACCAAGGGTCAAATAAAAAGAAATAATACATTAGATAATGTACCTTTGATATACAAATACAGAATCACGGCTGGAAAACCTTTGATTTACTGTATATATATATATATAATACAGTAGACACGGGATTGAACCGCAACAACAAATGCAAGCGTTGGCTACTATGACCAAAGATACAGTATAGCAAAATTTATCGACGAGATAGTTACGATTGGAACGTATGTATAGATAGGTGTACTGGGTCAGAGCTGACCGAGGGTTAAACAACGAAATATTAATAACAGCAACACCAACAACAATTACAACTGCAATCATAATATCGGCAATAGTGACGAAAGACACTAGATAATATGATTCCAGCTACACTGAGGAAGCCTACAAGGGTTGGTCATGGGAAGAACGCCTCTGATCAAAAGTATTAGAGATCTAAGTTGACAATATCAATATTAAAAACGAAAACAATAAATTGGACTTACTTTGTTTCCTATGTTAACCTGTTTGTCTTGTTCCCAGTGAAAGTGAGAAGGGGTTGGTTTTGTGCACTTCTTGCATAAAGTTGTTGATTTATTGTCAAAGAAATTAGCTAGCTTGTTTGTGAGTAATTAGGGTGATTGATTAAGCATTTGTTACAAATGTTGGCCTAGCACTCAAGAAAACAGGGTGGACACCCACCCACACACACACACACACACACACACACACATATATATATATATACATATGTATGTGTATATATATATATATATGCACACACACACACACACACATACACACACATACACACACACACATACATACATACATACATACATACATATATGGATATACATATACACACAGATACACGTTAACACACGTATGTACACACAAACCAACAAACAAAATTAAGCAAGTGACTTTTTAGTCTAGTGTTGCCTGCAATTATAAATAATGAGTTTCTACAAAGTAGACCTACGTCTCATTAGAATAATTAGTACATTACACAAAATTAAATGTGGATTATCCCCACCCAACTGACTCTCACACAACCACACGCAAACAACCCCGTATATATGTGGTAACGAAAGGATACGTGGCTATGTGTGATGCGCTCATGACCGTAAGCTTGTAGTTTCAATTCCTGGACCGGGCGACGCGTTGTATTCTCGAGGAAAATCCTTCATTTCACGCTGCTCCAGTCCATTCAGCAGGCAAGAAGGAGTAATCCTGCGACTAAACAAGCGTCCTGTCCGGGGTCAATAAATCCGCCACAGAATCTGGAAAACCAGCCGCAGGAGCCGATGACTCGGGAAGGATATTTTTTCTTTTGTTTTTTCTTTTGTATACTATGTATATTTCCCTTCTTTTCCCTATATACTGTGTATGCTGACTCGTTGTTATTGTTATTGTTTCACTTCTCAGAACGCTCGGTTTTATTTGTTCTGGTTGATTCTGTGAGAATGGATAGCAGCCGGCAGTCAGGGGTCTCACAGGGTCTCTTTCCGCACATTATAAACTTTGATACTTGGTTGTTAATTATCGTGGGGGACATTCAACATCCAAGTACTAATCTCAAAATCCTAGTTGTCCCCAGCAGAGCAGGGGACAATAAAAGAATAAATTATTATTATTATTATTATTATTATTATTATTATTATTATTATTATTATTATTATTATTATTTAAGGATTGATGTTACTCCTCCCGAAAGTAAAGAAACAATAAGAAGAGTGCGACTGTTATCGAATGAACAATATTTCGACACTTCGTGTGTCTTTGACAAGTTCAAAAGTAGATTGAGATGACTATTTTGAACTTGTGGAAGACACACGAAGTGTCGAAATGTTTATTCGATAACAGTCGCACACTTCTTATCGTCTAAAATAATAATAATAATAATAATAATAATAATAATAATAATAATAATAATGATGCTGATGGTGATGATGATTATTATTTATCATGATCATCATTTATTATTATTATTATTATTATTATTATTATTATTATTATTATTATTATTATTATTATTATTATTATTATTATTATTATTATTATTCAGTAGTCTTATTTTTATTACGTGCTTTCACTGCTCTACCGAGTGCAGCTCTGTGTGCCATGGGTATGTACTGTGGTTTGTAGAGGTGCTCTTATTTTTACTGCATTGAAAGTGTTTTACGTAGGATGTGTGCTATTTTCTGTATGTTATATATATTTGTAAGTCCTGGTGTTTTTGTTGTCTATTTGTCTGAATATTTTTTTATTATACCTAAGGTACCTACTATGATAGGAATTGTTTCTGTTTTTAGATTCCACATTCGAGTTACCTCTATTTCCAGATTTGTATTTTGAAAGTTTCTTCGTTTCTTTAAAAGAAACATTGTTATCTGTTGGTATTGATACATCGATTAGAAAACTTTTCTTTTTGGTTATCTCTGACAACTATATCCAGCGTATTGGCCTTAATTTCTCTATATGTGTGTACTGGTATATCCCAGAGTATGGTTGCTTTCTCATTTTCTGTGACCTTTTCTGGCGTGTGTTTATACCATCTTTTTTCTGTTGTTATTCCATAGTGTTTAGCATAGCTTCTAGTGTATATAGGTCTCAACTCTGTCATGTCCGTGAATATATTCCTTCTTTGCCAGGAATATGATTTATTGTTTCTTCTTCACCACCACCTATTCTGGAGTTACTTGTATTTTTTTTTTTTTTTTACGTGTTTTTGGTGATTTCTGGTGGGAAGTCTTTAATCTTGTACTGCAATTAAAAATCCTCCAGTCTCTGCTTCGAGTCCTGAGTTTCTCAGCCATTGTTGGGATTTTGCTTTATCTTTTCTATTTATCTTAACCTAATATTTCTTTTCTGTTTAGCTTAACCTAATATTTGCCACGAAGGGACTTTTCTTGCCATCGTTTTATCATGATCCGTTGCTGTTCCAGTTTTAGTTCAAATTTCAGTTGTTTTACAGCTTTTGAAATTTCTTCTTTTTCTTCATAGTTGTTAGGTACTATGACTTCTTTTTTTTTTTTTTTTGCATTTGTCAGCTTCCCTAAAGACAGAAAACAGTTTTTTTTGTTTTGTTCGTGTTTTGAGGCTATTTGTTTTAGTTTTCTTTGCTTCTGAAGTAGATATTTCTGTAGTTATATGGTAGTTATTTTGTAATAGTTTTTTAACTGTATAAGGCCTCTACCACCTTCGATACGTTGTATATATAGCCTTTCTATGTCAGATTTTGGGTGCTGCATTGTAAATCCTGTCATTGTTTTTCTTGTTTTCCTGTCTATTTTGTTTAGTTCATTTAGAATCCAGTTAAGAATATTGTAGCCGTAACTTATAACTGGGACGGCTAGAGTGTTGATACCTATTATCTTGTTTCTCACATTGAGCTCTGTTTTCAGTATTAATCGTCTATTGTGTTCCTTTCTTATCTTCTCTTTCAGTTGTGTGTGTCGTATCGTATCTAATTCATTGATTCCTAAGTATTTGCATGTCAGCTTTTGGTCTAATTCTCTTATTTCATTTGCTTTATGTAGTGCGATGTTGTTACTCTTAACTACTTTTCCTCTTTACAAGGTTGCTTTGGCACATTTTTCTGAATCACATTTCATGTTAATTTCTTTGGTAAATCCATGTACTGTTTGTAGTAATGTTTACAGCTGTTTATCATTTGTAGCATACAGTTTTAGATCATCCATATACGAGAGATGGTTGATTGTTTTGCCGTAACAGCTGTATCCACATCCAGTTTTATTTAACATGCTAAATAAAGGTGTCAGTGCCAAGCAGAAAAGGAGTGGAAAGAGCGTGTCTCCCTGGAATATTCCTCTTCTAATGGAGATGGCTTTGGTTTTTATGAGTCCTTCTTTTGTTCGGAGCTGTAGCACTGTCGGCCATTTATTCATGGAATGTTTCATATATTTTATGATTATTGGCGCTACCTTGTTCATGGCTAGTATTTCTAGGATCCACGTGTGGTGAATATTATCAAAAGCTTTTCGATAATTAATTCAAGCCATACTTAGACTCTTCTTCTTTCTGAAGCTGTCTTCAGTTATGGTTTTATTGATCAGTAGTTGATCTTTACGGCCGTATGAGCCCTTGCAGCGTCCCTTCTGCTCTTCTGGAAACCGGTTGTTTTCTTCCAGATGTTTGCCCATTCTCTGCAATATTATTGCAGTAAAGGCTTTGTAAATTGTAGAGAGACAAGTTATCGGTCTGTAATTTTGTGGGTTTGCCGTTTCAGTGGATTTGGGAATTAAGATAATTTTCCCTTCCGTGAGGTATTGTCTCTAGCTCTGCTAGTATTTCATTGAATTTCTCAGCCAGCGTTTTATGTATTCGTGTTTAGATATTTTAACCAGAAGTTGGGGATCTTGTCGTGCCTGCGTGTCTTTCAGGTACTTAATTTTTGCAGTACCTGGGTGACCTCTTCAGTTGTTATAGGAGTCCAGAGTTGTTCAGGTGCTGTGTCTGTTGTTTTGATAAACTTTTTCTGAGGTTGTTCCTTCGCCGACCATCTTTCTTTCCAAAATACTTCCACTTCTTCTGCTGTTGCTGCTGCATTGCACTCTATTATATTTTTGCCAAGTTCTTGGTAGAATCGTTTGGGATTGGAGTTGAACTGTTTGTTTACTTCAAAGAAACATTGGCGTTTCTCATACCGGCGGATTCTTTGTGCTTTGGCGAGGATATCTTGCTTTAGCTGTTCTTTTACCCCAGGTATATCTTGTTCTGTAATTTTGTATTTACGCAGTATTGTTCTCTTTTTGTTGCTTAGTAGTGTTGGCTGCCTATTAGTATCATTAAGGATTGACAGATCCTTTCTTTTATTTTCTATTTTTTTCTGGATATTATTTATCCACAGGATTTATTTGGGTGGCGATTCTCCTGTTTGGATGAGTTTGAGGGGGGTTCCAGCTTCTTTTGTGGCCACAGAGGCTGAGACGATTAAAAAGGCATTGCGGGAATGACCCTTGATCATTTCTTCGAAGCGAAACACGAAGGCTGCATTTTTAGAGCTAAGGTCCGTGCGCTCAAACAGGAAGGAACTAAAGCTGTCCGATGGGCTCGAACAGTGGAGACGCGACGTGGAAACAAAACCATGATCAGGTCTTTGACAAATCGGGATGGGCGCGTGCTATGCGACTCCGAGCAGATGTGTGTGGCTTTTCAGCAGCACTTTGCGCGGCTGTTTGGCGTGGGCGATGGGTCGACACGGAACTGGACTTTAGCTCGTACCTGGACGGCTTACCACGGCTCTCGGCAGCTGACGCAAGGTTATGTGAAAGACCGATAACAGTCGCTGAAATTTGGGGGGCAAAGAGCGATTGCACAAGTCGCAGATCGCCTGGTTTTGGATGGTTTGTCTTACGAATTCTATGTTTTCATGCCAGATTTGGTTTTGGTGACCTCCTGGCAGACGTCTACTGCAACATGCAACAGAATGGGAGAATTCCTAGTGCTATTAGCAGAGGTGTGGTGACACAGATGAGGAAGGACGTCGACAATGGGGATGTACTAGAGAATTTTCGGTCCGTAACTCTGCTAAACACAGTGTTTAAGATTTTGGTCAAGATGTTAGTGAAAAGGTTGGCACTAGTCGTTGATAGCCTGGTCGGAGAAGCGCAACCATGCGCAATCCCGAGCAGGGCTATCCACAACAACTTCCACCTTATGCGATTCATCAGAGAGAGGGCTTCAGGGGTGCTCTGATCAATTTGGATCACTCAAAAACATTCGATAGGTTCGACCATCACTTCTTGGAAGCCGTCCTGAAAGCAGGAGTTTTCGGACCCGTTTTCAGAGGCTGGATCGCTGCAATGCACAGCGGCACCTCTTCAGTGGTCAAAGTAAACGGTCACCTATCGGAGCCGTTTGGCATCTCATACTTGTTCTGTCAGGACCTTCTACTGTCTCCTCTTCTATACGCATTGGCTCTCGAGTCACTGTTGCGGAAGTTGGAACAGCTAAGAGGCATCCCTTTCGAGCTGGGACAAGGAAGGGAAGTGTCAGCATACGTAGACGATGTCACCGTCGTGTCAGCATACGCGGACGATGTCACTTCGTAGGAATCGGGTGCCTCCGAACTGGAGACAGTCGGCACCATCCTAAAAGAATATGAATCGGTTGCAGGGGCTAAAATCAACACCGTCAAATCTGTTGGTTTGCGGTTGGGCTCCTGGAAAGGCAGGACGATCCCATCGGATGGCGTCGTCTGACGCTGGACCGACAGACCAGTTAAAGTGCTCGGGGTCTGGTTTGGTCCCGACCTCCAGATTGATAAGAACTGGGACAAACATATCTTAACTAATCTAACTAATCTAAATTTTGCTTATACCTAAACACTGCTTGGTGCGAACATTTCGTTATTTTCCTCGATCGGGCGATCTACCTACGCAAATCAGTCAACGTGTTGACTGAATTTTACATAAAGCTATTGCTTCATAAGTTTGTTCAGAGTTGCCTCGCTTCGCGACATCGTTTGCTGCTGGAATCTTTGCTAGTGTGAGTTTTATTGCCGTTGGTGATTTTTCTTAATTGTTATATTTTTTGTTGTTCTATGGATTCCTATGTGAATCGAACTTTTGACGTCGTTTCGACGGTGTTTTCGCCTTACAGGGCGGAAAATTGTTGTCAATTAATTATTGTGAACTTTGCCCGATACAAGGAGAAATTTTTTTTTTCTACTTGTGTCATTTGTGTCTTTCTACGTTGTTGTCTGTAAAGACAATATTGTGTCAAAAAATAAAATGGAATTTGATTTAAAATCAAATAAAGACTTCCCCTCAATGCAAGGAAGTGTTGAAGCAAATGAACGTGAAAAACCGAGTTTTTCAGTGGCCGTTGGAGGCAACTTTATAGATATGAACGTTACAAAGGAACAATTGTTCAAGTTCAGAAATCTTATAGAGAAGACAGGAAATAACACTAAACTCTTGCAACCACCAGAGACTATACAAAGCCTGGCATCAAAAATGGTGCTCTATAAAATTTACAATAAAAAGGAAAAGAGAATAATGCCTACAAAAAATGAAACAGTGGAAAAGTATCTGGCGCCCATATGGGACAAAATCGTGTACATAGAAAAACGAGTGAGAAGCGCTTCAGTGGAGGCGCATTTTAAAGATGCCGAAGTGGCAAAGCAGATATCGACTCAAACATTAAGGAACGACCAAATAATACTCCTTCCGACATATTTAGGAAAGAGAACAGTTTAAAAAAATTTTAATTATATATATAAAATATTTTTAAAGTTATCAAATAAGCTCATCAAACATCTTTAAATGTTTTGTAATGCCCTGTTTTGTCTTTTCTATGTTCGAATGTAACTATTCATAATAAAGAATAATCTCTCAGGTACATCCATTGGCAAGAGTCAATAAACTAGAAATATTGTTGTCTGGGATTGCTGATAGATGGCGTCACTGAACAAACCGGGTGTTTTCTCATCTTTTGCCACAAGAGTAACTGCAGTGTTTTTGCCTTCCAGCCGTTGAAATATATGACTAACAAATTTTAACTAACCTAAATTCTCTCTCTCTCTCTCTCTCTCTCTCTCTCTATATATATATATATATATATATATATATATATATATATATATATATATACGCATATGTATAGATAGATAGATATATGTTGGTCTTAATGACGTAAACAACTTGCTCATTGATTGACTAAGTGGTTGGTGTTCGACAAATACGTCTATTCTTAACGTAATTTTCAAGCAGAACTAGTGCGACATGGTCTGCGATAAGATTGTCTGTTTATGAATTCCAGAGAGAATCTATCTGATAGTTCTATATAGTTTTCGCGACTTTAATCTCATTCACAGGCTATAGGTTCACTCGAGGCTACAGAAAACGACATTTTCCTCCAGTTGCCATGAAATGGTATCGAACTCTGTATCTCGTGGTTGAGAAGCAAGTTTCTTACCAATTCGGGCATACGTACATGATCGTGTTCAAGTATTGCCATTGCAAGTCCCACACATGTGAAAGCTAAGACCACCCATTTTTGTGATAGGTCTTCTTTTGTTTTTCAAGAGATGCCCGTGCATGATGATTTTTATAATGGGGAAAGGATTTTCAGAAATCCAAATTCCACTTTCTCCGAACATGGACAACATAAACTCGAAAAGAACTAGTCTACATCACCGAATATTGTGAGTGTCGCAGGTTTCTCTCAGACTTTCCCTCTCCAAGAGCGATGTTGTGATAACAAAAGCGGGGCCTCCCACTCTCAGTGGGTCAACCACGTGCCTGGACACCAACCAAGGTGTTCCACGTCGCCGCGCATACATACATGCATACATACACAAGTACACATATTGTTGAATGGCCGTTGACTGGTCATGAGCTCTTCCGCCCTTTAACAGGTCTTACTTTTCGTCCTGCAGGGTGTCCAACAATCACCCTCCTCATCAAGCAAGCTTGATGGGGTTGCCAATTTAGTCGCCGACGAGCCGTCCATGCAACAGGTTGTACTGGGTTGCATGTTACCTGTTCCGCCCAAGATCGACTTGACATACATAATACATACATACGTTAAAGACTTTTTCACTTCCCGAGCGTTAAACTAATACATCTGCTTGTTGTCTACAACACTTGTCTTCGTCTTTTGTGAATTCTTTCCACACACACACACATATATATATATATATTGTATCTAGGGAGAGACATTATGCCAATATAATGATAACACACACTGGTTTAATTCCGCTCCCAACCAACAAATTTGTTTTGTTTTCGTTTGTCAAAGCACTTTCGTTGCTACTTGCAACCTTTTCAATGACTATTGGTTCAGTCCGTTATAGAAACCGCAATTTTGGCTTGAGATTTGTTGCGTGCGCATCAGTGGGCGCGTGTGTTTCTGTGTATGTATGTATGTATGTATGTATGTATGTATGTATGTATGTATTCTGCATATTCATGTATTTATGTGCGCGTGTGCCTGTGCGTGTGTTTGTATGTATATCTATCTATGTAATTATACATACATATATATATATATATTTATATATATATCTATATATATATTATGTATGTATGTATGTATGTATGTATGTACTACCAGTTTAATGATGCATTTAGGCTTGGGTGTGTACATGTATATGTTTAAGTAGAAGTAGTACAATATAATGCTAACTAGACTATCAACATTATGTTAATGTGGTTAACATTTAATCCGAGCCGCTAATGACTCTATACACTTAGAGTTTAAACATTTATATTTACTTGCAACTCTTTTACTCTGATCCAAATCAGGTCTGGGTCAACGTTGCCTTTTCGACTTGTGCAGGCAATAAAATATAGCTGAAGTTTAATACTTTTTGCCCTGAGCGTATGGGAGAAAACTAAGCTTTTCATCCTTGAGGGAGTAGTCGATAAAATAACATACCAGTCAATTAGTGACGAGTTGATCTGGCTTGTCCACTGAATCTGTGGTCTTGGATAGGAACTTGTTGTTGTTGTTGTTGTTGTTCTTCTTCTTCTTCTTCTTCTTCTTCTTCTTCTTCTTCTTCTTCTTCTTCTTCTTATTATTATTATTATTATTATTATTATTATTATTATTATTATTATTATTATTATTATTATTCAGTAGTTTTATTTTTATAACGTGCTTTCACTTCACTACTGTGCGCCCTGGGTATGTGCTGTGGTTTGCTGTGGTGCTCTTATGGTTACTGTATTGAAAGTGTTTTGCGTAGGATGTGTGCAGTGCAATTTTCTGTATGTTATATATATTTGTAAGTCCTGGTGTTTTTGTTATGTATTTGTCTGAATATTTTTTTTATTATACCTAAGGCACCTACTATGATAGGAATTGTTTCTGTTTTTAGATTCCACATTCGAGTTACCTCTATTTCCAGGTCTTTGTATTTTGAAAGTTTCTCCATTTCTTTTAGGGAAACGTTGTCATCTGCTGGTATTGATACATCAATTAGAAAGCATTTTTTTTCTTCATGATCTTTGACAACTATATCTGGTCTATTGGCCTTAATTTCTCTCTTTGTGTGTATTGGCATATCCCAGAGTATGGTTGCTTTCTCGTTTTCTGAGACCTTTTCTGGCGTGTGTTTACACCATCTTTTTTCTGTTGCTATTCCATAGTGTTGGCATAGCTTCCAGTGTATATAGGTCCCAGCTCTGTCGTGTCTGTGAATATATTCCTTCTTAGCCAGGACTGGGCAGCCGTTATTACTAATTCCCTACTACAGGTACAAATATACGAAGCCCAATACACCCATCGAGGCACATGCATCGGAACCATATGTGCGCGACACGGTGATCTCATATCACGATAAACAGCGCATGACCTTGCAGTAAGAATTTTCTTCAGGTCGAGTAACCCACCCCTCTCAAAAGGTCTCTGAATAAGGTTTGTTTAAGGATGATGAACAAAACACCCATGTTTCCAAAGGTGAATTATTCAAACCCCCAAAGAATTCCTCTCAACACATGGCTATGATGTTCCCCAACTGCTTCTGCTCGTGTTCAGAGATGCACATGTCGTTAGCCACCAAGGGACATGCTCAACTGGCTAAGGTCAAACAACTGACAAGCAAATCTGTGGTGTTAAGCAGAATATTTGCTGTAGCCCATCTTTTTATACCAAGATTATTATTATTATTATTATTATTATTATTATTATTATTATTATTATTATTGCTGTTGTTGTTGTTATTGTTGTAAAGGCGGTGAGCTTGCAGAATCATTAGCACGCTGGACGAAATGCTGAGCGGTATTTCACCTGTCGCTGCGTTCTGAGTTCAATCTCTGCTGAGGTCGACTTTTCCTTTCATCCTTTCGGGATCGATAAAATAAGTACCAGTTACGCAATGGGGATCGATGTAATCGACTCATCCCGACCTCCCTCAAGCTGCCGTTGTGGCAAAAATTTGAAATGATAATAACAACAACAACAATAATAATAATAATAACCAAATCAGTAGTTTTTAATGAAATAACGAATAAACGAACCTTAAGTTCTGAACTTATCAAATCCCGACTATCATTCCATCTCACATTTCGGTTATTCATGCTCTCTACCCAACACGTTACCTATCAGGGTAGTGTCGCTATTTTCAAAAGGTTAGTAACAAGGCTTTCAATTATAAGCAATATTTTCATGAATTTCGAACAGCCTAGTAACAAATGTTAAACTACAATCTGTGTGATTTTTATGAACAAAATATCGTTATAATATACTGCGATCAAATGTCCTGCCTCCTCCCTACTCGCGAAAAATTGTACAAACCACGTGCTCACAAAAACCATTCCAGCTTACGTGAGATGCACATGAGAGGCTAGTTTTTATTTTTAAGTAGGACTTGATCATACTTTGCGCCAGTTAATATATGTATATATATATATATATATATATATATATATATATAATCTCAAGTTTTAACTTTATAACATATGTCGCTTTAGAATTAAACATTTTTAGATTACAGATTGCATAAAGGATGTCCCCTGGGTGGCGACCACCGCGGACTGCTGCTGGTCGGCCTACAACAGGACCTACATAGGGATGACGGTACACTGGCTGGACGAGACAACCCGCACGAGACAACACGCTGTCCTGGCCTGCTCTCGGTTCAGAGAACATCACACCTTTGATGTTCTCGCTCAGGCCATGGTGGGTACCTATTGCAAGTTCCATCTGCAAGACAAGGCAGCCGGGACCACGACGGACAGCGGCAAAAATTTTGTCAAGGCATTTATGCATTTTGGTACAGAGGTTGAGCTCTTGTCAGACATTCTTGAGGTTGCTTCCGATCCAAACTTGGAGGGCGTCGAAGATGTGGACTTGGACGTGGAACCCGAAGCTGGAGATGTGGATGAAGTTGAGTACATCTCTATTGATGCCGTCCTTGACAAGTCCAGCGACCTGGGCCTCAACCTTCCAGTGCACATGAAGCGCGCTGCCCATACCTTCAACTTGGTAGCCGGCATGGATGCCGACAAGGCTCTTGACAGCGCTTCGTTCAAGTCGACCCACAGGAAGGCTAAGTCGAAAGCGCAGCAGCTGTGGAGTCTGCAGAGCCGCACGCATACACACACGCGCACGCACGCACACACACACACACACACACACACACACACACACACACACACACACACATATACTGCAGCAACCCACTTAGCCGAAAGTACCTCAAAATTTTCTATATAACCAAAATAATAACTGTTGTTTTGTTGTTATGGGATTTTTCGAAATAGAGATAGATGGATAGAGAGGGGGGGGTGGCAGACAGACAGAAACTACTTAGGATTAACAGAAAAGTCTTTTGAACAACTTCAGTTTTGTATTTGTTTGCAAGATTCTTGATGTGAACAAATCTTGTATCTTGGGAGAGTCACTACGCCAATAATATGTACATACATACTGATTCAAGTTCAATTCTTTATTGCTAATCAGTTGGTTGTTTACGTAACTAACCAATTGACTAACAATAAAGAAGTGAAACGGAATCAGTGCGTGTGCTTATTATTATTGGCGCAATAACCCTTCCAAAATAAAGCAAGATCTTTTTAATTAGATATGTCCAACACACTTAATCTTACATAACCAAAGATAGACTAAACCCTTGCTTATCCAACACTGAAAATTAATAGAATTGATACCACTGCTATAAGTTGGAATGTTGAAGAAGCGATCTTTGCCGTTCTGAAATGTATAACGACTTGACAAGCCAAGTGAACATGTCGAACGAAATATTCGAGTTATTTTCCGCTTGCAAGCATATGAATAAATTTCTCTAGAAAAATGTCTAGCTACAAACCTTGGAAAAATTTTGCAATAATCGGCAGAGAATTCATTACAATTCACTACACAGCATCAGGTTGGTCAGTTAAACGCCAACATTTACTTAACTACAGAACTTAACATGTTTTCGATCATAAATCTGACCGATGTGGGCATACCTGGGGTTATAGAATCATTCGACAACAACACAAGTGACGATTACATTAAATTTTCCATTGACTTCAATAACCAGATTCATCCGCTCGGTATATAAACTGTAGCCGCGCCTTAAATAAGTCAAAATGCAATCAGGCACTTCAGGAATACTAACATTCAAGTAAATATTCGCCTCCCCACATACTACTACTACTACTACTACTACTACTACTACTACTACTACACACACACACACACACACAGCTTGTAACTTTGTGAGATCAAAGAAAGGTTCCAACAATTACATGAAAAAGAAAGGATAATAGCTATACATAAAATATATCCGCGTGTGCACGTGTGTGCCTGTGTGCCTGTGTATGTGCACGCGCCCACATACATGCATATATGATACATACATTCATGCCATAGAAATATAGGGTAATATTTATATAGGTTACACTTCAGTACACATTATCTTCAAGACATTAATCGTTTTTTTTTTATTTTGTAAAATACCCAGCTCCCAAGTAAATTTGCAACTGTAAACACTACTGCTTTCTAAAGGTCAATTTTGATTGGGTCTCTCTCGCTACATACATACATACATACATACATACATACATACATAAATACATACATACATACATACATACATACATACATACATAGATATGTACATACACAAGCACACAAAGATAGATAGATAGATAGATAGATAGATAGATAGATAGATAGATAGATAGATAGATAAGTATATTATATACTATATACAGATTATATATTTTATCTTTTATTTTTTACTTGTTTCAATCATTAGACTGCGACCATGCTGGGGCACCGCATCGGAGAATTTTTTGTTTCTATCGAATCAATGACCCCAGTACGTATTTTGAATCTTTTCTGTTTGGCTGCACCTGTGGAAATTTTAAAGTTTAGTGAAAATTTGAAAAATTTGGTGTATTTATGTAATTTTCCACGCCGAATCTCAAGAGACTGTTCACTTTTACCAGAAGATTTGTTTTTTTAAAGTTACATAGGTTTAAAGTTTGATAATTCTTACCCAATCAGAAAATAGGATTTGGAAGCTGTCATTATGCGCGTGACAGCACGTGTTGTCAACTGTAAACAAATGAAATATTGGCGGAATTCTGCTTTACGCACGCCATATAACCCCTCGTAACTTTCTTTCTTTTCTTTTTTTTGGAATTTTCACAAAACTTTTGCGAATTTCTATTCTACACCGGGAATTCATACGATTATGCAACCCCCCCCCCCAAAAAAAAAATTCGTGCATGATTTAAGTCCTATTTAGCTGTTAATTTTAGCACATCTCATACCGCATGTGTTTTAAGCATTAAATAAGCGACAAAAAGAACACGTGGTAAGCAACTACACAACAGCTTGTGGTTAAAATTACCCCAAATTTGCAAACTTTCAAAGTTATTAATTCTTTATTGATTTATAGCGAAAATGAATTTCCTATCAATTATTACTTTAGAAAACTATACAAGTACGCCAAGTATGAAATCAATTCGAACAAAAATTGAAGAAATTGAAAAGTGGCAGCCAAACAGAAGACATTTCATATTTCTTTAAACCTGGTATTTATTCTGTCGGTCCTTTATGCTGAACCGATAGGTTTCAGGAACATAAACACAGCAGCAGCAGTTGTCAAGCGGTGGTGGGATAAAGCACAAACACACACACACACACACACACACACACACACACACATAAACATTAAAAAATATATATATATTATTCGTTTATATTCATATAAGGAGCATTACTACAGAATAATGCCACACACTGGACTTCCCAAAATAAACACATTTAGTACCGAATGTGTTTATTTTGGGAAGTCCAGTGTGTGGCATTATTCTGTAGTAATGCCCCTTATATAAATATAAACGAATAATTATATTCTTGGGAATAGAAATTTCCCTTATGAATTTTTTTACACACTGGCTTCTTGATAAAATTTTTGTAAAAGATTTTTATCCCTTTTTGAATTTATATATATATATATATATATATATATATATATATATATATATATATATATATATATATATATATATATATATATATATATCCTTATAAAAAGCAACGTTTTTTTTTTTGACCGCTGGAAAGAAAATAGAATTGATAGTATTTCAGGTTTTTCGTGTCATTCAAATTAATTTGACCACTCTGCAGATAACTGTGTACTTATGACCAGCCAATGACACACACAGACACACACACACAGACACACACACACACACACACACACACACACACACACACACACACACACACACACATGCACACACACAAGCTCGGACGCAAACGCATGCGCACGTAAGGATACACATCATAGAAGAACAGAATGGAATAATTGTAGCAAGAGCACACACTAAAACGAGATGTGTCGCTGAAGAGGGCACAGATGTGTGACGAAAGATTTCTGGACAATGAACATGAGTTAAAATAAACGAATAAGAACAGTAATATAAACGAGTGAAGAACAAATATATAGTGCGTGTGTTTATTTGGCAAAAAAAAAGGACCGTTCCGAAATACAACAATATATATATATATATATATATATATATATATATATATATATCGAGAGAGAGATAGAGAGAGAGAGAGAGAGAGAGAGGAGTCGACTCGTGATCGAGTAAGACCACTTCTTAAACCTGCTTTAATCTAAGAAACATCTCAGCTCAGCTCCCTCGCTGATGGCGTCTCATATGGCGTCTCATAAGGCCTGACAGAGACCTACATGTCACTCGACAATGACCACAACTAAGCTTTCCAGTCACAGCCCATCTGGACGTTGGGACACACAATCATGATTCAATCAACTGGCTGGTCTACAGAAGGTGCATGAGAAAACATGCTGAATATTAAATTGGTACACAGGTGGCTGGTGGAGCATCTGTGATCACGTTTTTGACCGAGAAGGTCTGGCTGCGAGAAGCAGTCGCGGCCACACTGGTCACAGGAAGGAAACTCAGGGAGAGGTTTCGAATTCACCATATATTTGCTAGCACGTTTCAACTCAGTGTATACAATCTTGTTATTCTCGAATTCTTTAGCATCAGTAGCAATCAGATTCCTTCACAGATTGTTGCAGATGTTAGTACCGATATTGATAATTTTAAGTGCATCTTTAGTTTAGTCTTTGAAACGTTTGCGTGGCGTGCACTGGGGACGTTTTCCTTGCTCCAGTTTACTATACAACACCTGTTCTGGCATACGGGTGTCCTCTAAATGGACAAGATGACTAGCCAATCCAAGTTGGTGTTTCGTAATCATGGACTCGAAACTCGTCATTATCGCCAGCTACAGTACTCTCGCGTCTGACACATGAGATTGTCATGAAGTCTTCAGGGTTTTGCGCAAGCATCGCTGGTAGAATCGTTCCAGACGATGGACATGCCAGCAGTCCATTGTCCAGGTTTCGCATCCATACAGCAGGGTTGTTAAGACGCATGCATGATAGACCTCAGCTTTTGTTGCTGCTTTGATGTCCAATTGCGACCAGAGTTTCGATTCAAGCTTTCCAAACGCATCAAAGACCATAGAACATCTACAAGTGACCTTCTCGTATACATACATATACACACACAGCTATGTGTATGTTTATATATATATATATATATATATATATATATATATATATATATATATATATATATATTCCGAGCGTTAAACTAATACATCTGTTTGTTGTCTACACTACCTGTCTTCGCCTTTTGCTTTTTTATGAATTCTCCATATATATAATAGCTCACCCACCTGATACTATGGAGCATTAAAATTTAAGCTTGTGTTAACCCAGTGAATGTTTCATGATATGATGAATCAGTTGTCAGAATAGTTTACGTGTATATAGACTCTATGTGTTTGTATGTGAGATTGTGAACTATGATAGTGTAACATCTAAGTTTGCTATGTTGTTATGGCTCATTCTGTCGTGGCTTGTATTTTTTAATAACACACACATATATATTCATATATACGAGCGATGTTCATTAAAGATGAACACTTCCCTGATCCACTTCCCAAGGACTGGGATAAACGAAACTTGATTGGAAGTGTTATCATACCACTACTATCATACCACCTGCATTTATTCACCCTTCTCTTTCTCCTTCTTCTTCGTCTTCTTCCTCTCCACCACCTCCTTCCTAACTTTTCTACTATTGCTGTTTAGAATAAGACCTACGCAAATTTTATAAACAAAATATTCAAAAGAGATGACTCAAGGATTCGATCACTACTATCATCCACAACGGGTCATCTTCAGGACACTTGACTATTTAACATTCTAATATTATCATGACACTCCCGCATCCTCCTCCTCCTCCTCCTCCCCTCCCCCTCCTCTTCGTTGTTGTTGTTGTTGTTGTTGTTCTTCTTCTTCTTCTTCTTCCTCCTCCTCCTCCTCCTCCTTCTTCTTCTTCCTCCTCCTCCTCCTCCTACTACTACTCCTCCTCCTCCTCCTCCTCCTTCTTCTTCTTCTTCTTCTTCTTCTTCTTCTTCTTCTTCTTCTTCTTCTTCTTCTCTGCCAACAATTCACAACAACCTCGAACCCACAAGAGTAAACAAGAGAGACATTTAAGTTTCTGTCGAGTTTTTCATATAGCTCTATCTAGTATACTCCAAAGATATATGTAACTGGACTGATGGCAATTTGAGTCACACCTTATCCAGTCCAGTAAAGTATAGTAAGTATTCTTAGACGTTGCTGTCTGGAGTCCTAGGATTCATGGGGCCTGTTAACCGGTTTTTATGGCGTATAAGCGACCGAGAGCACAACACTTCCCCTGAACGAGGCACCAGTCTATCGCAGGGTTATTCATTTACAGTTAAGTGGATTGGAGCAACATGAAATGAAGTGCTTTGTTCCAGAACACGACGCACCGTCCACCTTTAGAATCAAAACCAGGAGCTTATTACAGTTGAATGCATGCAGCACAACAGAGAGGGAACTAGAAAGTCAAGCTAACCACAAGATACGGGGAGGGCACTGGCTGTTACTGATGACGCTAAGGCTACCACTGACTCTAACAGGTCGAGAGTCACTGTTCTAGATACAAAAATGACGAGATGGTCACGACTAGAATAGCTTTGCTCATCTCATAGGTTCGATTTATCAGAGTAGTGTTATACAAAATCATTAAAATATAAAGCATTTGTTTTAAACATGTGACGATATTATAAATTATCAGAAACCCCTGTTTGTCATCTTATTGTAATGGTACTTAAACTGATTTTAAAATCATCATAGATAGGGAGAGCGGGTCTAAATAAAGGACAAATAAAAAAAAAGAAAGAAGAAATGGCAAAAAGGGGGGAAAAATAAAAAATAAAAGAACGTAGGAAAAGGGGCAATGAAATAAAAATAGAAATTTGAAAAGATGAACAAAAAGAAAAGTGGGCGGATGCGAGGCTGAAGACATGGGGCTGAGAAAATGAATGATGGAAATGAAGAAAATTAACTATAAGAAGCCTGAGTCAACCAATGCAATTGCTTGCTTTCCGAATAAAAGGAGAGAAAGAGAAAGAGAGACAGAGAAAGGGGGCGGAGAATGAACTGTCGCCATTATTAATATCTGATCGTCTGATAATGAAATAATACAATAAAGCATTTGAATGTTGTTTGCAACCAAATGATTGGGTGTATTCCTAATTTATGACATTTATATAACAGTCAAATCAAAGAAATACACTTCAATTGCAAACCAGCGTATATCGAAGCAAGCTCTGTTTGTTTAACGCATCTTCTTATTCATAAAGGTATGTCGATATTTTTCTTTCTTTCTTTCTTTCTTTTTTAATACATCATTTTTCGCTCATTTTTGCGTTAAATTATAATGGATACAGACGGTTGTATGGTTAAGAAGTTCGCTTCACAACTACTGAGTTTAAGGTTCAATCCCACTGCGCAGCACCATAGGCAAGTGAGTCCTACTATTTCCTTGAATCGACTAATGTCTTGTGAGTGGAAACCTAACGAAGAGATCATTCCTGGTCTTGGGGAGTAGAGTTACTCTGTCACCCGGTCTAACAACACCATCTGACCATTGGTTGCTTCTAGCGAAGCCCATTTGGGTCAAGTCTTGAGTTTGAGCATACTATAATTCTTTTCTTCTGTCTGCTCTAGTTCTTGGAGGGACTGACAATAGTCATTAGTGCTGCAATTTTCTTTACCGATCTAGTACTATAAAAGAAAAGTAAATCTAAAAAAGTATTTATCCTAGGTTTTTAATAATTTCTATAAGTTTTCGCGAATAGTACTAATTTTAATTATCGTTAAAAAATAAACACTTCTCTTGGGTAATCTCTGCTTAATTTTTTTTTGTTTTTGTTTTTGATTTACACTTTCCTAGGAAACAAAACTAGATGAAGCATTGATGATAGATTTGTTCCCAGTTCAGACATTTTTTTTAATGAACACTACATTTTATAAGGTTTCAGAAACACTTATTCATGCCTCTT
>NC_142943.1:39370273-39407773 GCF_046866305.1 Octopus bimaculoides | reverse complement strand
AAATGCTATTCATTACCACTGCTGAATTATTTACTTAACTACACCTTCTTTGGATTGTTCTATTATTTTTACAATGTTCATATTCACATCCATGAAAAGATGTCGCATAGTAGCTGCGTTTTCATCCATACCATGTATACCGTGTTTAAAGATGGAACACGCTGTTTCATACTTCCGATCTGTATTGATGTTATAGTGCAATATTTTAAGCCGAAACTACATGAGAAGCAAAAATTTCTCACCTTTCAGGCAATTTTTCTTGCTGTTCTTTGGGGTATCCTCTTCACCCAAACAATTTCCATCTACTCAGGAACGTCAGAAAAAGATTTAAATTTCTGCCTTCTTTACATTCATGTCTCCCTTATATGGTACCAGCTCGGGTTTGCTCTATTCTTTGACTGTTTACTGATCATCTGTGTCATTCTCCAGCTATATATAGCGGCTAAACGAGAAGAACCCTTAATGCTGACTTTCAACACTCTGGCAGCCCAAACAATCATAGCTTTGTTCCTGACAGTTCTTGACGTGATTTCCATATCAGCATCTATTGTTATGTTTGTGTATATTCACTCACAACTGATGAATTTGTACAACCTTGTTGACTTTATATACATGATAGCCAGTGTATTGTTACCGTTTTTCTGGCTCTGTGATTCCTCAATACGGCAGAGTATATGGAAAAAAATGACGAAAGGAAATGCGAAACAAGAAGATACAAAAGATGATATCGAGTTAACTCCTCGAGAAAAGGAATCTTAAACATTTTAAACATTTATTTATGCATGTATGTGTTTATGTATGTATGTGTGTATGTATGTGTGTATGTATGAATGTATGTATGTATGTATGTATGTATGTATGTATGTATGTATGTATGTATGTTTGTTTGCTTGCTTGTTTGTTTGTTTGTTTGTTTGTTTGTACGTACGTAAGTATGCTATCTTACCTTTATAATTATTTGAATTTTTCCAATAAAAATCGAATATGTTCCAAACAGATAAACGAGCCCCAGTCAGAACTTATAGGAACAGCAACGGCCGAGATATACATGTTGAATTTTAAGAAAGCCTTGCATACATTTACTGTCTCGTTTACAGAATATATTCGCCAGTATGAGCATTACCTGGTCATTGTTTTGACAGAAAGCCCTCATTTTTCATGCATAAAAATTGGAAATTTATATATATATATATATACACATAATATACATATATATATATATATATATATATATATATATATATATATATATATATATATATATATATATATCGTCACTAGTTCATATATCCGAGAAAGAAGCATGCTCTAAAGCAGTAATATATTTTATAGAAAGTTAAAGACTGAATCGAACGAGTCGTCAATTCTGCTAAGCGCTTTATAGGTGCGAAGCCAATGGTCACTCTATGACTGGTCATAACTTTTAACTTCCTAAAATATATGTATCTGTGTTTGTGTGTGTGTGTGTGTGTGTGTGTGTATGTGTGTGTGTGTGTGTGTGTGTGTACGCGTATATGTGTGTGTGCGCACGTGTGTATGTGTGTGTTTGAAGGGGGGGGGGGTTGTGTCTATATAGTCTTTCCTGCGGATAGCATTGCAAAGTATAATGTACTGTTTAACAGCCAAATACTTCATTAGAAGATCCCATTGTAATATCCTGCAACATCCTCCGCAGAAACCGACAGAATGGTTAATTTCTTTTGCATTTCCACACACAAAATGTTTCGCTCCGTTTTTATTCATTAGTTATTTTACAGCTGTGTACCACTCTCGGATAGAAAATAAATACATATTGAAACGCACGTATGTATATGTGTGCATGTATGTTTACATGCACATGTATGTTTATATATGCATGTATATGTGTATGTATGTATGTATATAGAGCTGTATGTAGATGTATATATACGTATAAAAACCCTTTCCTTTTCCTTTCAAATGTTGTACTATGACAACTCTAAAATTGACCCTCTCGCAGTGACTTTCTCTTGTTCTTGCTTATGTATATGCATATATATATGTATATATATGTATATATATATATATATATATATATATATATATATATATATATATATATATATATATATATATATATATATATATATACATATATATATAGAGAGAGAGAGAGAGAAAGAGAGAGAGATAGCAAATAAGAAAGTGAAGACGATACAAAATGGATAATGCACAGACATCAGCCGGTAAACATTCCAGTATGTCTATTTATTCCAATGTATTAGAATGTATTAGATGAATACAAATGCATTTATTAGTAGTACAGCATATCAAATCGCCATGATAGATCGCTGACCACTACATTTATTTATTTTTTCTCCTTGTTTCTCTCCTTATTTCTTTGTGTTCCTTTCAGTTGAAGAGCGTAGCTCGAAACGTCAAAGACTTTCTCTATTCCCGAGCGTTAAACTAATAACATCCATTTGTTGTTTACACCACCTGTCTTCGTCTGTTGTTTTTTTCGTAAATTCTCCCATATATATATATATATAAAATGAAAATGAAAAAATATTATATATATATATATATATATATATATATATATATATATATATATAGATATATATATATATATATATATATATATATATATATATATATATATATATATATATATAGATATATATATATATATATATATATATATATATATATATATATATATCTTTTAATTACCTTCAAATGACTTTAAATTATTTAAAAAGTATTTAAATCGTGAGTTAAATTCTTGGTGGACAATTATTTTATATTATTTTATCTTCATATTATTTATTTGTCTAATAGGACTGGTATTTTGAATTTTTAGTTGCCTTATTTTAACTTCTAGACCTTTTGTATTCTATTATATTTTAAAAAATATATGTTACGTTTTTTATATATATTTTTAATTCGAATTAGATATATATGTATTTTTATTAGAATATATGCTTTTTAAAATTGTACACTTTATATATATGTATTATTTTTATTTTCTATGTTTTTCTTATGTGTTTGTGGACCATTGTGTATTTTTTATATATGATTGTTTGTTTGAGGGGTGTTATTTTTGTTGAGTCGTTGACCCGAACATAATGTTTTTATTCTATTACTAATGCCTTTATATATATATATATATATATATATATATATATATATATATATATATATATATATATATATATATTTGTATGTATATATGTATTTAGCTGTCTGTGTAGTTTTTCTCTTAGAGTCTTTGATATGACAGGTCGCATGCTGGGTAGCAAGTTTGTAAAAAATATAAATGCGCTTTCGTGTGTGAGTGTATGTGTGTACATGCACGAGCAGGCTCGCTCTTGTGTTCATGTTTGTACTGCCGTCATTGCATGGAAACCGGGGTACTTTTGTTCACATTCGGTAAAACGAGAACCATCGAATAACTAACAGATTTATAATGAGTACTGGCATCGATGCGGTGCCACAGTATGGTCGCAGTCCAATAACTAAAAGAAGTGAAATAATGAAAGAACACAAATGTACACTTATATTTCTATATAACACACATATTTCTATATACCATTAAGCAAAAATAAAATGCAATAAAAACGGCGTCTGCTTTGTATGTTTGTTCTTGTGTTTTTTTTTTTTGTTGTTCGTTCCATTATTTTTTTTTATTATAGGTGCAGGCGTGCATGTATGGGAAGAAGCTTGCATCCCAACCACATGATTCAGGGTTCAGTGTCACTATAGCCTCAGATCGACCAAAGCCTTTGAGTGGATTTGGTAGACGAAATTTAAAGGAAGCCTGTCGTATGTGTGTGTGCGCGCGAGTGTGTGTGTGTGTGTGTGTGTTGGTGAGTGTGGGAGTGTGCATGCGTGCGTGCTTACGTGTGTGTATGTATTTATGCCTGTGTTTGTCCGCCACCAGCAATTAACAACCGATGCTTGTGTTTTACGTCCCCGTAAACTAGTGATTCGGCAAGAGATCGATAGAATAAGTGCCAAGCTTTAAAATATAAATACTGGGGTCGATTCATTCGACTTATAAATTTTCCAAGACGGTGCCTCAGCATGGTCGCAGTCTAATGACAGAAACAAGTGAAAGATAAAAAATATTTATTCTACCCATTCTTCTTTAAACTTTCAATGTCAGGCAAATGTCTCTGTTCCTTCTCGAAGAATACAAGTCATACCTTATTTTAGTCGAGGTGGGTCGGTGGGCTGGTTCATTTTTGGATGCCCCCAACGGTATTCTTTTTTCTAAATTCCTCAGCAGTGGTCCAATATATTTACTCTTTTTCGAATATTCGTTTTACGTCAATGACGTCATATTGGCTACTGACTTACCCCTCTACTCTACAACAAATCATATTTTTATTGTTTATACATTTCGTTGCCTCAAACAACAATATGGAATCACTTGTGCCATAATTTGTTTGTCAAATATACACATTGGTACATATTGGGTTGAGGAATATTTCACGAGCGTTTTTTTTTTTTCAAATTTGGTTTCTTCCTTATTAGCCTTCATCAGTGATGCATGATCTAACTGACTGCAAAGTTTAAGAATGCTCAAAGATACAGGTTTCCTGTGGACGAGCACTGAACGATGTAATAGCTTTTAATAATGATTGAGAAAGAATACTTTAGGATGCCTATAGAAATACGAAAATTCCACGTATAATATATACAAATTTAGACAATTTAAGTTCGTTTACTTCAGGGAATGCATCAACTCCTCTGCTTTCTTTCATTGCATTAGTAATTTGGATCCTTTAGTTACAAGTTAAACTCTAGTGGAAATAAACAACACACCCTCAACGCCACTACTGTATTCCGCAGGACTCCACTTGACTACTACAGACCGATGGAAATGCATCTAGCCGGTTTTTCTTCGGTTGCTCTATCATAAAATTCTTACTCCTATCTTTCTGTCAGTTGAATGCACGCACGTGCGTTCATCTGACATAATTCGGTGTATATATATGTGTATTTATGCGTATATGGGTCTGCAAGGATACATGCAAAAGGAACACCCGCGAACACATTATAACTTACAGTTATAAAATAAAATCAAAAGCATGAGCCTGAGGCAGCCATTTGTGCACGTGTCGTTCACAAAGATTTTTAAACGAAAGAACATATGGATAAGCGTTTCCTTTAAACTTTCGTTTCATGTTTCAAAAACAAAACAAACAAAAAAATTTAGTATCAATGCATTAAACAATATCGCTGGACCTTTCTACTCTATCTTATAAGAATGCACTTCCCCAGTCAACACAAATACCACAAAATATTCAATAAGCACATGGGCATGGTTAACTAGAACTGCCTCGGAAATATAGGGTCACAATAAGGAAACTGCACATGCTAAACCAGTTCACTAGATAAGTGCCTCTCGAAAGAGCTCGTCTATAAGACCGAAGTTCAGAATGATGGAGACCCCGTAAAATCATGTATACAGATCACAGCAAAGCCCTTTAAGGGTTGTTTTGCACACCTATATACAATTCGTAACAATAGTAGAAGGACAACCATATAAACAATCCTACCATTAAGTGGAAAATTTTAGCTAAAGCAAGTGCCTATAATGGACGGGGTACAAGATGTAATCTCTGTGTAACCGAAAAACTGCACATCTTGTCTGCACCTAAACTCATGAGAAAAAACATTTTCCCCTGCCTACATGAAAGGAAATTCAGTCAACAAGTATTTAAACACGCTCCTTCCCAGACGAATTCTATTTACAGGGTAGCAGTAACCCTGCACGCAAATTTCTAGTCACAGGGCCTCATCTCTATCCTTCCCATAATAATTACTACCCACCCCAATATTACCAAACAATCATTATCCCTTCCTTTTTATTACTTCATTATTATCCCAATTGCTACTATCGGAACTGCTAAAAGTAAAAGTACATATACACTTCACATTACTACTACATTTGCCATCAATCCCTCTTTATTCATAATATATGTGTAGGCCACATGTTGTTACTTATGTTCAGTACCTTTGTTATCATTACTGAAACTCGATATTGCACACTTAACCCTTTCATTTGTTCTACTCATCTTCCTCGCTTTCTTTCATTGTATCTTATTTTACTTACCTGACATATTTTACCCAAATTTCCTTCCATATGCAGCGTTTTTTCTAGTCCCGCCCGTCCAACTGCATGTTTTCTTGTTTCTTCCAACTTTTTCCTGCTTTTTTTTTTTTTAGTAATCTTCTCTCTCTTCCTCATTTTCCAGCTTTTCCCATTTTTCTCTTCTCTTCTTCCCTCCTGTTTTCATCCTTTCCCTCTTCGTAATACATTCTACCCACCATCACACTCTGTAACAAAAAAACCATAACTATATATAAATGTCTTAACTCTATCAATTTTACTGTCACAACTTGTCTGTGTGCCTACAAGTGAAACTGAGATGTAAGATGCTGACTGAATTAAAATAATATATGTCAACGAATGGAATTTGTAAATATTTTAATACATCGTTACGCGCGTTTCCACAAATCACATGTTTCTTATGCTCATAGATCGTGTTAATGCCATATCACCTGACGAAATAAACGCATGAATATGATCCCCCCGATGTCCATGAATACTATGGACAAAACTGTAATCATCCCAAGACTACAGACTTTGATTGTAAGTAACATGTGTTATGTGGAAACGCGCGTTGCGATGCATTAAAATCTTTATAAATTTATAAATTCTATCCATAGATTATTATTACCTCCGCCTTAGCGAAGATGGAGGTATTGTTTTCAGTCATGTTTGTTTACTTGTTTGTTTGTCCGTGGACAAGATATCTCAAGAACTGCTGAATGGATTCGGATGAAACTTTCAAGGATGTTTGCTCTCGTGACTGGCACGAACTTATTAGATTTTGAGATCGATCCGGTACCGGACAATGATTCTGGATTGTTTTCCGTTTGTTTTTAATTTCTGAGAGCGGTCGGGTTCAGTTTTAGTATTCTTGATTGTGAGAGCAGTCGAGTTTATTTCAGATATTCTCATTTAAAAAATTATCTCCGGTTAATCGTTGAGAGGACGTTGGCGTTGCCTTGACGGAGGTTTGCACTCTCTGAGTGCTCTTGCTATTATTATTATTATTATTATTATTATTAATATTATTATTATTATTATTATTATTATTATTACTATATATCAGCACAGCTCGGTACAACCTCAAGACACTTCTATTACCAGTTGGTATCACTAGGCTGTAGCCAACATAATAAAATAGGAGCTATCATATGCATATTCAAAAACGTTTCTTGTAAACGAACTTAAAGGGTATATATATATAATATATATATATATATATATATATATATATATATATAATATATATATATATATATATATATATATATATATATATATATATATATATATATATATATATATATATATATATATATATATATATATATATATATATATATATATATATATATATATATATATATATATATATATATATATATATATATATATATATATATAGCATCCTAGTTCCCCGGTTTATATCAGTGTTCAGTGAAAACTAAATATATTAGTTTTGCATTGATATATCTGGGATAATTAAAACATTTATGAATGAGAAAAAGAAGAAAATGGAGAAATTGACATACAGACATCAATATATTCAATGATACGCGCACAAATATATCAAACATTTATTTACATGTATATATATGCAAATAACGGTTGTTTTAAAAAACGCGCACATTCAACCAACACGTTGAAATGTAATTCCCTTTTGGGAAAATTCTTCCCTAATGAAATACCCAATTAACCAGTTTTAGTTTGAAAATTTAAATTAAATTAAATTAAATTAAATTAATTTCTGTAATTGAACTAATTGAATATGGAAATGGCTATAGGACAAGAATTTCATCATATGGATTTGAATATCTTTGAATAAACTAATGTCTGTCTGTCAAGTTCTCCATTTTCTTCCTTTTCTCATTTATATATATATATATATGTAAAATTTTCATCGTTTATGTTGATAGTAACTATATTTACTTTCTCAACGGTAAATGAATAATGGAGTCCTAGATATAGTACTAAAAAAGACGAGATATTCACGACTGAATCCGATCTGACTCGAAGTTATATAGCTATGTTCAGTTTTATTATTCTGTCTTCACTAATATTCCATTTCGGATTCGATGCTTCTCGTTTTCAATAAACACACCACCACGATTCAAAAATATAACGAATGGGAGATTATAAATTTGTGAATATCAACATATCTGTAGCAGACTAGAAACACAACTGGAACTGTTCCAACCACAGTCACTGGAAACAGAGTTTTGAATCTAATAGAAATACTTTTTATTTCACAGAAATCGCTAAATAATATTTTAACAGGGATTTAGGAAATGAGGGATGTGAAAAAAATAATAAAGATTTTATATCTATAAGTTATATGGAACACTAAAAACCTCGCTCAAAATCTCCTAACTACGAAGTGAAACTGGGTCTCGTAACTGAAATAGAATACATTTCTTAAGCAAATTATTTCATACATTTTCTTTTATTGAAATCTTTCTCTTTTTCAGGTTTGAAGTAATTCTGGCCAACGCAACATGGAAGGCGATCAAGTATCTTATGACTATATGAACGGTACTGAAACCGTCGAAATCATTTCATTTTCCTGGATGAATATATCTTCGTCTGTTGCGGCCATTGTAATATTCCTGCTCAGTGCATTGTTAACAACTGCCATTTTTCTAGATCGTAAAGCCTATGAGAAAACACGCGCTTTCTTATTACTGAACTATATGTTTAACTACACGCTGTTTGCCTTGTTCTTTTATTTCCACAACGTACATATTCATATATTTACAGATTTACCTCAGTCTACCTGCTTATTTATTATTATACTAACTTCCGTTACTAACGACGCTGCTCTGTATTTCATACTTCCTATTTGCTGTGATTTTATTGTGAAATACTTTAAACCAAGCAAATATGAAAGTCACAGTTTTCTACATATCCAGATCATATTAACAGTTGTTTTGTGGGTTTTCATCTGGATCGAAGACTTAATACTGCTTCTAGCGGCCTCGGAATATGAAAGTGAACACTGTGTTATTTTCTTACATTTCGTTTCCCTCTGTATCTATTCTGGCACAGTAATTTTGTATATTATTACGATGTTGGTATTTGTAGGTCTATTCATTTACATTGCAGTGAAAAGTAAAGAGTGTGAGAACATAGAATCACGTTTAATAACTTTGATCATTGTTGTGACATTCATCGTACTCTCTTGTATAGTAGAAATTATTTTTTTGATTGGAATTTATGCGAATATAAAAAACCCTGTTTATTATTTACCCTTTTTATTAAATATGATAAGATTTGTAGTGGTGCCATTTTTGTTGCTTTTTGATGCCACAATAAGACAAAGTATTCGGAAATTATGTTCAGCAAAATGTAAAAAACCAACAAGCCCTGTATCACATGAATTAACTACTGAACTAAATTAATCACATAAAGCGATGTAAAAAGAAAAACTGTTTTATATCAACTTATATAGTGCTATAAACTTAATTGTGATATAACAGCTTAAAGACAAATTAGCCAGATACTGTTGTCGTGGACAACCAGAATAGTGACTTGTAATCAGAGTATCAGTCATCTGAGCAGATGATAATCTATTCTTTGATGAAATGGGAAAATTACCCAATTATACGAAATATTTTCGCCATTGGCTACGAGGGGTGTCTGAAAAGTCTTGAGCCTCAAAAAAACAAAACATGGTACAAGACTTCTGATGATTTACTTTTCATCATAGTCCCCCTCGATGGCTGAACACTTTCTCCAGCGCTGCTGAAGCGCCATTATCCCGCCGTAGAAGAGCTCTTTCGTTTGGGACGCCAAGAAACTTCCTACAGCGTCTATGACGTTATTGTCACTGGCAAAATGGCGACCAACCAGGGTTTTTTTCATTTTTGGAAATAGATGGAAGTCGGAGAGGGCTAAGTCTGGCGAATAAGGGGGGTGGGGAACAAGTTCGTATCCACAATCACGAATTGTTGCCATGGCAACCACTGAGATGTGGGCTGGAGCATTGTCGTGATGAAAAAGGACTCCTCTGGTGAGCATTCCCGGCCCCTTTTTTTTATTGCTTCTCGGAGGCGTTTCAGTAGCTGAGAATAATACAGCACTGTCACGGTGTGACCGTTTTCAAGGTAATCGATCAGCAAGACACCTTGAGAATCCCAAAAAACAGACGCCATGACCTTACCAGCTGAAGGAATGACCCTGGCCTTCTTTGGGGTAGGAGAAAATGTGTGCTTCCACTGCTTTGATTGTTCTTTGGTTTCAGGCTGGTAGTGATGAACCCAACTTTCGTCCATAGTAATGAAACGAGCAAGAAAATTCTCTTCATCGGCTTCAAAGAGTTCCAGATTGCTCGTGGACAAAGTGCACCTGGTACGTTTCTGTTCAGGAGTCAAAAGGCGAGGGATCCCACCTTGCGGAAACCTTTGAGAACCCAAGTTCTTTTGTCACAATGTTATCTGCTCTTTCTGTTGAGATGCCCAGTCTCTCGGCTATCTGATGACATGATATTTGGCGATCTTGCATTATCATACCAAGAGCAAGGTCAATGTTATCCTCAGTGGTTGCAGTTGGAGGTCTCCTTGGTGTGGGATCATCTTCCACACTCTCCCTGCCACGCTTAAATTCATTTACCCAGAGTTTGACTGTTGCATATGAAGGAGCATTGTCTGTTAAGGTTCTCACCGTATCTTCATGGATTTCTGATGGAGTCATGCCTTTCAAATGAAGCTACTTTATGACAGCACGATACTCAGTTTTCTCCATTTTCCTTGTAAATTCGAAGCTTGTTTATTCAAAAATCTGCAGCAAATAAAATTAAAATATCAGAATCATGAAAATGAGCAAGAATACTCCGAAAAGACTGTACTTACCAGAAAAAAATGTTTCAACTATATAGCAGCCCCAATTCTAGGTTAGGTTCAAAACTTTTCAGACGCCCCTCGTATTTTTAGTATCAGTGATACTTGACACATGCGTACTTTCCAAATAATTGCGCAGACCCTTTAAACTTCGTTTTCTCTTGTGGTTTCTAGACCCAGGCCAAGAAATGGCATCACTGGTGCATCTGTTTTTCGTGTAATGGAGGAAAGTAAGCAAAATCATCAAAATGAATATTTCGTTTCTCTTCCAGCATCCTCACCAAAATGTATAATTATACATAAGTTGCTAAATATGTTATTTATAAATTTAAGATTTAATTATGTTGTTAATAAATATAACATTTAATTAGTATATATTGTTAATGATTATAATATTTAATGTTTCGTAATTCATTTATATCTATGGCCAAACCTTTTTGTGTATGTTGCATATCTTAGGTAGGAAATAATGGAATAAGAGATAATAAATTATTACTAATTATAATTGTTTTGCTAATTATATTACTAATTATAATCGTTTTCATCGAAATCAAAAGGAAAGAGCGAAAGACGTAAGGAAAAGAATTAGATTGTTTATCAGTTAAAGAAATAAATAGATTTTATGTTCGGATAAAATGGAGGGTGCATCTTGAGTGTTCCGCTGGTTTATCCAGTATAACAACTTTGTAACACTTCCACGTAGGCCTGCATGCACCTACAGCATAAAGCTATTGCTCAACATTACACCACATATCACATAAAAAAAAAAGAAAATAGAAAAATTCTAGAGGAAAATACTTTTAAAATTCCATCATAAGTAGAATACTGCTTATGAAAACCATATTCGTATCGCAATATAATGCCAAAATTAGCACGCAAACATACACATCAAAAAAATTTACACATGGCTACTGATATAAAATGAAAACATCTAAGGGTAAATATTTTAACTGCGACCAACAAATAAACCTGTGACTGCCAATGTATTATGCTAACGGTCAAAAATATTTTCGTAAAAAAGTCTACACGAATTCAACGAGTATGTAAGAGACAATTTTTCTTTTGTCACCATCTTTTCTTGTTTCAGTCATTAGACTGCAATCACGTTTGAACATCGCCTTGAAAAATTATAGTAAAATTAATCAACTCCAGTACTTACCTTGTACACCTAGTACGTATTCTATCGGCCTCTTTTGCAGAACCCCTAAGATACGGGAACGTAAACACTCCAACACCAGCTGTCAAGCGGTGATGGGGGTGACAAACACTGACATATAGCCATTTATATATATATATATATATATATATATATATATATATATATATATACACACACACACACACATACATAAGAATGAGTAAATATTCAAAATGAATACTCGTAAAGATGTTGTTGTTATTATTATTTTATGTTTAACTTTTGCTTTGCATTTGTACAAGTTGGATCCAAGTCTCACCCAGAGACCTCAAGAGACAACAAGCTAGAAGTTCATGTAGGTGTTATGCCTAGGGTACCATATATTTGAATTTGTACAGTTTTGTTCTAGAGAATGTTTAAGAAACCATAAGAAAATTGTGTTTGTTTTAAAATTTGAGATCACATAGACAGTATTTTACGTAGGATATGGGCAGTTCCCATGAGCACTATCTTTTGAACTTCAGCCATTTTGGGGTTTCCTGGTATCTGAGCTAGGTAGTAATCAGCCCGTTTCGCTGTCATTCCCAGGGCACCTATGACAATAGGTATTGTTTTCGTCTTCAGGTTCTGCATTTTGCTAATTTCTATTTCAAGATCTTTATATTTGCTCAGTTTTTGGTAGGTCTTGGACAGATACGTTTATATCGATTGGGACAGTCATATCAATGAGGAGGCATGATTTTTGTCTGAAGTTTTTCAGTATGATGTCTGGCCTATTTGCATCTTTCTTTCTGTCAGTTTGAATGGTAAAGTTCCAGAGGAGTGCAATGTGATCATTTTCAAGTACTGGGGGTGGTTTGTGTTCCCACCAGTTTTTATTATGGGGCAAGTCCAGGTTTTTTCAAATTACGCAGTGATATTATTATTATTATTATTATTATTTTTATTATTATTTTTATTATTATTATTATTATTATTATTATTATTATTATTATTATTATTATTATTATTATTATTATTATTATTATTATTATTATTATTATTATTATTATCAGCAGCAGCAGCAAATCTAAATAATTGATATTAACAATAAAAATAACATTAATGGTAGCAAGTGATATTAGCATTAAACAGCTATACATTAAATTCTTAATTATCTGAAAGGGTACACAAAGCACCAGCTTGCTCCAAAGAGGAAGTAAAAAACTCTCAACTTAACCATTAATCTCACTGAAAATATGTAACGGACCAACATAAATCGGGCAAACGAGTGGAATTTAACATATTATCTCAGCTAAAAAGCCGTAGAATAAGGTAACAGATATACCTGGATCATGATTTCGAATTCTCTTCAGCAGGTATTACCAGTGGCCCGGGAACAAAATTTGCTTAGGGGGTGCAAACTCAGTTTCAAAATTTGGCACTACTGGAGAAGTGTGGATCCGAGTTCTGGGAGTATGCATGTCACAAATTAGCGCATGCGCCCGCGTTAGTCGTAAGTAGTCAAATTTAGCACACAGGTAAAAAACGAGATGCTCGCTACTTGCTGTAAACGGAGGGTGGGTTATCCATCTGATACAAGAAGAACATTGCAGATTAATTGAATAAAAACATGAAAAATAACAAAATGACATTTCATTGAAAAGTAAACCATTCTGAAAGATAGTTCAGAATGTTTTCAAACCATTCATCTCCAGCTTTTCCCATATTTTATTAAGGGTTAGGGATTAGGGTTAGGGTTTAAAGTTAGGGGAGGTGAATGTTTTTTCAGTATTCAATGATTATTTTTCACTTTTAATATTCAACTTATCTGCAATTTTCTTTTTGTATTACATGGATAACTTCGCTCCTTTTACAGCAAGTAGCACGCGTCCGAACATTCAAATGTCAGTTTACCAAGAAAGAAATAATGAAGCTATAAGTAGCGTTAAAATAGAAGTAAGCCGAGTTTTTGCATCACTCCATAATTCACACGTATATGAAAAAAACTGTATCAACATATTCCAAAAGTTTTCCTACGCTCAAACGTTTTGTTAATGAAACGTTTCATGAGGATGTGCAAAGTGTTTTCATCGTATATTTTTTTATGTACATGCATTATGGTACAATGTGTAAGACGGTGCTGTGTCATTGTGGTATGGAGCCAGGTCTTCAAACGGCGAAGTGCACTGAATGTTCTTTCGCTTGATGCAACAGATACAGGTGAAGACAAGACAAGCTGCATTAACGCCAACACTTGTAGCACACTAGAACGAAAAATAGCATCAGACACTCTCCATTTTTCAACTATGTCATTAAATGATTTAGGCAAATTTTCCCTTTCCGTCCATAGGCCAGCAAGAAGTTTGATTTGAGATGACAGTAAGAGTAAATCAAAAGAAGCAGGTAGAAGCATGTGCATTTTTAAAGTTAAATACTCCACATTTGACTGCTGACAATAGCAACTCCTCTTGCTCAGAGCATACACGTATTCCCTGTTGCTGAAACCGGTGAGTCAATTCATTTTCGATGACAGCCACTATAGGGAAAAATTGCCGACGCCAGTCATCGGTGACAGAAAGAGCAGCTTCTTCAGTAGTTGTTGTGTGCCTAAAGCGCAGTGATGTATTTTTAGATCGCGAAATGTTGGGTATTTTCACCAAGTCAGAAGAGGATACTTCATCAAAATATTTTTCAAAAACCTTCTCACTTCTCATTTTTGAAAGAGAGTTTTTCAACTTTTCAATCAATTTCAAGCAATCACCGGCTGTCGTGCCTGGACGCTGTAAGCTACGTGCCACTGGCTCACATACCCCAAATATATCCCCAGCGATTTTAATGCCAAACAAAATGGAAGCTTTGCCAGATTGCTTTAGCAGCCTATTAACAGTAGCCTTTGTTGTTGCTCTTAACGAGAAGTCATTAAGAAAGTCAAGCAAAACAATTTTGAATATTCTTATAATTGTTTTCTGCTTGTTTCAGTGCTGTTGCTCTAATGCACCACCGAGTTGGACACACTGCTTGCAACACAAAGATTTGTCCATTGTGCTTTTCTTTTTGGTGACTCTTTTACAAGAATGGCGCATTGATGAACAAAGTTCAGTGCATCAGCTACAAAGGTAACCTTAAAACTAACTTCTTGGAGGACAAGGTCTAGAGAGTGGTTTCCACAGTGTACAAAATATGTACCTGGGAACAAATTTTTCAATCGCATTTGTACACCTGAAATGTTTCCACTCATGGTACTTGCACCATCAAATGAAAAACAGCATAGCTTTGAGTCAAGTGAAATGTTTAGGCGACAAAAAATATCTAGAAAAATCTTAGTCAGTGTCTTCGAAGAGCAGTCACGGGGATTATAAAAATCTAGAAAATCCTCATTGACATTCAGGTCTTCAGAAACGTACCGGACAGTGATTGATACTTGTTCCATGCCAGAGCAATTAGTGGTACCATCACATATAATGCCAATAAATCTGGAATTTTCTACTTTTATTTTGATCTCGTAAAATGTTATGAGCATATGCCTCTAAAATTTCATTTTGAATTGTATCAGAGAGGAAATTGTTCCGACGCTTAAACCACTGGCTTACTTCTGCACTGCATTCTTCAGCAAGTTCCTTTACAAGATTTACGAAGTTTCCCATAAGATTTTGAATTTCTGTTGAATACAACATGGCAGATGATTAAAAAGGGCAGACACAAGAAAGAAAAAAATGGTCCAGATGGACTATATGTAATCTGAACCTTTCCCCACTTTTTTTTTTTTTTTACGGAATCCTACGTTTTAGGCTATGGAGATTCCGATTCTGAAAAAATTTTTTCAAAAATCTCAATTTCAAAATTTCGATCCCCCCACCCGGTTTTTATATAGATCCACAGCGTAAATCTAACCCTAACTCAAACCCTAACCCTAACCCTAACCCTAACCCTGACCCTAACCCTGACCCTAACACTAACCCTAACACTAGTTTTGTGAGATTTGGCTGTTATTTCTAGCATGTAAATAGCCTGCTTGGTGGTGGGGAATTGAAATTTTTCAAACAATTTTTTTCAGAATCGGAATCTCCATAGCCTAAAACGTGGGATTCCGTAAAAAAAAAAAAAAATAATAAATAAGTGGGGAAAGGTTCAGATTACATATAGTCCGTCTAAGGCCACTGAATTGTAACGAAAGAACTCTGGTCGAACAAAAACCTGAAAAACAAATAGCGAACATCACATAAATAATGCTTGTGTTTTTATTGGCAAAAGCAGCAACATGACCTCCCATCCAATATGCTTCAAAAGACGATAGGCCATACTAAAGCACCGTCTTTTATTTGAAGAAATCAACGCCAGGAATTATTCTTTGGAAGCCTCGTATTAATTCTATCGCCTCTTTTTTCTAACCGACAGGTTACAGGGGCATAATCGCATCAACATTAGTTATCAGGCGATGGTGGGGGGTGACATACAGACACACAAATACATACATTCGTATATATATATGCGTGCGTGTATGTGTGCTTGGATATGTACCTACCTACCTCTCTCTCTCTCTCTCTCTCTCTCTCTGTACACACACACATATATATATATATATATGTATATATATATATTGTGATAATATACGGTAAAACTATATAACCGGAGGAGAGCTTACTCTACAAGTAGAGAAGTGGGTAAATATAAATAGACCTCGTAACGATACCAGCTACCAAATGGTTTCACGGCGAACTGGGGCCCCAAGTGAACTTTGTAAAGTCATTGGGGAGAATCCTGAGCCGATTATCGAGGTCTATTTATATTTATATATATATCGTATACTTATAAATAGGGCAAATTTAGCCATTTCTCCGTAGATTGAAAACAAAAAGAATGAAAAGGTGAATCAAGACTAAAGTTGGAGTTGAAAAAAAAGGCACTTACCCATGCAGTGGTCAAGCAAATAATGGTCGTTTTGTATTCAAAATTAACCATACATGCTGGTTTTGTTGTTGTTATTGTTGCTGCTACTGTTGTTATTGTCACTTACTTTTTTGTATTTTGACGCTACTTGCCTTCAGAACTCCCTAGGGAATTTTATGCTAGCTTCATCACTTTTATTTATTCATATATTTATTCTTTTTCTTTGTTTTGAAACGAGATCGAACTTCAGCATTTTATACCGATAGATTTTAGACACTTTTTTTCTGCAACTGGTAAGATTATGTAGGGGGTGCAAATTTTGATCTTGCATCCCCTGAAAATTCTAGGGGGTGCGGGTGCACCCGCTGCACCCCCTGTTCCCGGGCCCTTGGGTATTACTGCACTTAAAATGAAAAATCTATCTCACCTCGGATTACAACGCGGTGAGATGGATTTTTCATTTTAGGTATAGCAAGACCAGCGTCACTACTGGAAGATGAGGGGCTCTGTGGCTGTAAGTGTGCCTGTGTCTGTGTGTATGTTTATATTCTTATTTATGTGTGTATGTTTTGGTGTGAGGTGAGTGGGAGAGCTTTCCTCGTTTCCCCCATGAGTGGTTAATGTCTTTGGCGGTGTTTCGTTTGTTGTTGCTGATAGTTTTGCCGGTGCTGGTGTTGGTTGTGGTCCTCGTCCCGGCGTAGGCAGCAGTGGAGGGCTTCGACCCCTTGCACTTTTTGTTACTTGAGGGCAGCTAGCTCGCAAATGAGTAGTTTCACCACAAACGAAACACTGCGGCCTTCTGTTCTCATTCATTATGTGCGATGGATGTGGTTCGGGATTCTTTTGAAGTTCTCACGTTTGATTTGGAGAAGTATCTCCAGATCCACCCCAGACCAGTCTTACCCGGCAGTTTTGTCTTCACTCGCCGACAACAACAACAGCAACAATAATAAAAATGCTACTACTACTACTACTAATAATAATAATAATTATTATTATTATTATTATTATTATTATTATTATTATTATTATTATTATTATTATTATTGAAAATTACTTGAGAATAATCCTTGGCTTACCAGCCGTGCAAGAAGTACAAAAGATTGTTTTAACTGGTACGTCAGACGTTCTTGAGAAGAGCATTTATGCTGTGAGCACGATTACAACCCATATGTCACTTGCCTTTTTTCCTTTTACTTTTTTTCTTCTTTTTATTTTTTCTAACATAACTTGATTTTGTAAATGAATAATCTGGTGTGTTTATGTAATTGGTTTATCAATATGCCAAATAAATTTCTTAGTCCTAGACAGAAGAAAGAAGAAATCTCACAATAATAATGTCTTTTTTATTATAATTCACTGTGGGGTTCACATGAAAATATTGGGGAGAGGACGAACAGGGTGGGACTGAAACATGTAAACAAAAAATAAGAACATAAATTCTCATAATTTAAATCCTCAAAAGAAGAAGACTTCAAAGGGGTGCTTGAGGAAACTCCACAGAAACCACGATCCCCCTAACCTCTAGGGAAAGTGCCCACTCCTCGATCTAGAGGCGCATGCTTAGAATAGACCCGTTCATTCGGGCTATTCGCGCTACATTCACTCACCTTTTAACAAAATTGCTGGGAGGCAGCACTTCCCTCCTTACCTTCATTTTCCTTTTCAAGTGAAACTTGAAGAAGTTGATGAGGGTTCGGCCAAAGAGGAAAATGTCAGTCTTCAACCCTTTCAACTTGGTCCACTGGCTGATATTAAAACCTATAATAGCGACTAAACTTTTATTTTTACTGTCTGTCACAATATTTTGCTGTACTTCGTTTAAAATCATGTAACTGATTTCCATTCCCATATTCCTTTCTGTCAGCACTCTCTTTGCCCTTCTCTCCCTCTCTCTCTCTTTCTCTCTCTCTCTCTCTCTCTCTCTCTCTCTCTGCCTCTTGCATCAACTATGCCACATGCCTCTGCACTTTACATGTTTATATCTCCCTCTTTCTACTTTCTACCTCTTTCTTCAACTAACTAACAACACAACGTAATAGCAATACCTTTCTTTTGCCTCTCAACGATAACACTCTTCTCTTTCTTTTTTTAAACTAACCACGTGACAGCGTCACACAGTCGGTCTTAATGTAATAACTATTATTTCCTTTCTATGTCATGTTGTTAACACTTCTCACTCTTCCTCTTTTTCTCTCGCACTTCACCTCTCCCTCCACTAATCACGTGATAGCGTAACGCATTCAACCACAGCGTATTAATGAATAGATTCTCAGTGGTCACTGTTGTCTAATTCGCGCATGTTTACATTATCTATATAATTACTTTGTTTCAGTATGCTGTAACTGAACTCATGCTAGTTCCACAACCATAGGCAACTAAGGCAATAAATAACTTTTACATTTATTTGTGCATCCACACATTATGTAATTTAAGTGATTTAATTAAATTAAGCTAAAGTTAAGGAAAAGTAATTATTTTCTAAAATACACGTGATTTTATTTACATTTAAATAAACATTGACATGTATTTTATATAATGAATATGATTTACAAAAGAAATTAATAAAAATCAATAATTAATAACATTGTAGATATACCAGTATAATTATTACGTCATTGTATCATTTAAACCATGAAACCATTAATTAGCATTATCATAGTACCATTAATTTAATACTTCCTTATATACATTGTTTTTAATGATTGTTTTTCTTCTTTTGTTTTCCTTTCCTAATTGTATTTACTACTTTAAGAACAATATCATTTAGTTTCCTGGCCCTAGAAAATACAACATAACTATCCCTGACTAAGTACTAAAATTAAATAAATAAATAAATACAAACTATATTTCATATGATTGTGCTATATACGTAGAAAGAAACATGAGCTTACTCCCTGAATCAGAATCAAACATTCTATATTACAAAATGGACTACACAACTTGTATGTGACATCCATATATAAACGGAAATACTAAAGATGAACTAATTTAGATGTGTATGAAATAGGTATGATCACAAAAAATACTTTACAGATTCTATGAACTAAATGTAATATGAATGGCATACATGTACATGAGATTAATAAAATTCTACATTTACTATCACAGCACTTGCTTTTTGTATAACTTACTTGTTTGACATGTCTGATAGTCTTAACTACTCTTACTGTCGCATCAGACAATTTCCTGGCCCTAGAAAATGCCACATATATATTTGCTCATGGCTGAACAGAAGATGTGACAAATATATTCTATCTTGTTAAATGTCTGTCCATGTGCCTTATTTATTATTGTCAGATAATAGGACAGCCTTACATTCCATTCCGAAATGAATGGAAAGTTGGAGCCATTTGACACTAGCTTCGTACGAGGTATTAGGAAGCGTATTCCTTCTTGTGCACCTTTTAATGAAGTGGCTTCAATGCAATTGTTGAGCAGGCAGACACATCTTACATGTAGTACATGTTTATTTTTTGAAAAATAATTCTTTTCATTCTTTCTCTGTTTAGCTAATGTCATCTACCGTTGTCCATATTTTATAAATATATGTTTCGATTGAGCAGACGATAATGAAATAGCATTAAAACACATGCGCTAAGTGAGGGTATTTAAAAAACTAAAAATATGTAAACAAACTACACTGTTCGCTGTCAAACCACCAACAATGCTCAGTCTAAATTATTTACCAATTGAAGCCATTTTCATTTCTTTTCATTCCACTTCAGTTCAGCTCTCTGTCTATTTGTTTATCTATTATGTATCCCTATTTGCATAACATTTGATATATCGGTAAACTTACCTACCTGCCTGTCTGTCTGTGTCTGTCTGTCTGTCTGCCTGCCTGTCTGCCTGTCTGTCTGTCTGTCTGTCTGTCTGTCTGCCTGCCTGTCTGTCTGTCTGTCTGTCTGTCTGTCTGCCTAAGTAACTATCATATCTACTTTCCGTTCTGGCGATGTATCTATTTATTATCGTAATACTAATAAGCATTCAAACATAATAAAAAAAAAATTAAATGAATCAAAGCGTTGCTTCAGCATGGCCACAGGTTTTGGTCTGGAACATGTAGAAGATAAAAGTGTAACTTCCACAGCTATTTGCTAAGTTAATTTCACTTTACTACGTCAATTTAGGGGTCATTATGACATTGTTTCTTTACACAAGTTTGCATTTTTAAATGAAGTAAATGATGATTGTCTGCTTATAGGTGATTCTGAAGTATTTTTTAATGCTAATTTCAAATGCCTTTAGTTTTCGCCTATCATGTACAGATTTTGCACAAATTTTGCACAAATGGCTGCCAAAAATATGATGATTTTTCTTGTTATTCATTTCTTTTTGCGACAGACTTTTAGATAAGACAATGATGAAATCAAGAACAAATGACTAGAACAATAATAAAAAATAGCTGAATGGTATGTAGGCCTATATAATGACTAAATATATATTTTTAATGCACTTGTCATGGCTTTAAAGTAATTTACACTTTTTCAAACTTCCTCTACACGGGTACCTGATCAACAGAACAAGAGCCCTTTTCCTTTTATTTCTTCACAGGTGTATGCTCAGAATTGATCCTTTCACACTGGCTATTCTTCTGACATTCACCCACCTTTCGACAAACTTGCTAGAAGGTAACACTTCCCTCTCCATCCTCATTTTTCTCTTCAAGTAAAACTTGAAGTAGTTGATGAGGGCTTAACCAAAGAGGAAAGAGTCTGACTTTAGCCCTTTCAAACGAGTCCACCATACTACCTCTTTCGCTACATCCACCAGACAAATAAAAATTGCCTGCTCCTCCTGGTCAAACGAGGGCGGCGGGGCAATCCTCACTATGGATTCAGTTGATAGCCGGATCTGTCCTACACGCGACATAAACCCACAGGTCAGCAATAAGGATAATAATAACAAAAATCAGCATTGCTTAGAACTGCAAGAATTCCTTGCAGGGTTCTTGAAGCATGATCAGTAAACGTGATCTTAGTCTGCTGGCTGTGGACAGCTGACACTTAGCATCATACCCAGCAAAATCCGCTGTGAGTTTTCATATAATAATAATAAGAAGAAGAATATGGGGCAGGAATAGTATCTCTCTAATCGATGCTTGGGGACCAGATATTGTGATAGATAAACGAAAAACAAAAACCAAGATTATAGATATGACAGAATCAACCAGAGCAAACAAGACCGGGTGCTCTGAGAAGTAAAACTAGAATAACAATAATAATAAAAAATTAAGCAAAATAATGGTGTCTTGTTCGTTTCATTTTTCTCCTGATAAAACTTCAGAACTTCAAGACGATTGTTAATCTCCCAGATATGACGATAATATGGAGCACATAAGTGATGTACTGTATTCAGGAGTCTCAGTTACATCCTGCTTTTACCCAAACGAGCTGTACACGCGTTTTGGTTTCAACGATGATGGTTATGAAACTAAAAGTCTATTCTGACAACTGGGTTCGTGATAAGATCGCCTGTTGGTCCAGATTATGAGAAATCTATGAATGAATCTCAAAAGCAGGCATGGAGGAACTTCAAGAGTATTGTCGAGAACTTTTTGGGAAACAATAAGTGTTCAAATTACAAAGTCTTTCTCCAGCATTCTTTTTCCCACATTGACTTTCTCAACAGAGCATATTTTATCTATCGTGACGGCTAGCAATAATATCAACCTGGTTGCGTTTTAATTATGATACTGAACATACACATCGATGTATACATGTGATAACGTATTTATGTTTACACACGTGCGTGTGTGTGTGTGTGTGTGTGTGTGTGTGTGTGTGTGTGTGTGTATATATATGTATGTGTTTGTGTGTGTGTGTATTATCAACGGAAACAGTATTAACACCGACTAGCAGTCTTAATATTCGGTTTAACATGGGATGTATTTTGAGAACGCCATATTACTGCAGTATTCGCCTTGGGAGCTCCTCTTATATAGATAGATGCACAGTGCTAAAACCATATGTATAACTTTAGCCGGGGAAAGTCGTCTGGCATGATTTGCAGAACTGCTAGATCACGTGGTTTCAGCGTATATGCCTTTCATCAATAACAAGTTTCCGCTCACCACATGGCGAGATTTATAAAAGTCTGCATCAGTCTCATGAAAAGGAGAGAGCAAACAAAGAAGCTTGGGTTATAGAAAATATCAAGTCGAACCCTAATGATTTCTTTAAATTCGCCAAAGAAACAGCCTCAACACACCACAACATAGAACCCCTCTTCCAAAAAGATGACTCCCTCACAGGAAATCCCATGAGGGTAAGTGAAATAATGAACGAACTGTTCCAAAGTGTGTTCACTACACCACTGGGACGCAGGCAAGTGAACAAACCAGCAGAATTCTTTGCCACACCTGAAACCAAAGAGGTAAAAATTGAGTGCATAAGCATTGAAGATTTAATACTGGCCATAAATGAGATTGGCACAAACTCAGCTGCTGGTCCGGATGGATTTCCAGCGGTCCTACTCAAAACCACTGCAGCTTCTCTTCCAGAGCTTCCTTGCAAATGGTAAGCTCCCAGACAATCTGAAGGAAGGGATAATATGCCCTATTCATAAAGGAGGAAGTAGAGCAGATGCTAAAAATTATAGGCCTATCACTCTGACTTCACACATCAGTAAAGTCGTGGAACGAATAGTCCGCAAGAAACTAATCGCGTTCCTAGAAGAAAATGACTTGCTGATTGACACCCAGCATGGATTTCGACCAGGTAGCATCTGTATAACACAGCTCCTGCAACACTACGACTGGGTGTTAAGACAGCTGCTGAATGACTCAAGAGCAGCTGTGATACATCTCAACTTTGCAAAAGCCTTTGACAAAGTCGACCATGGTATGATATGTAACAAACTGCGTGGTCTTGGCATTGGCGGAAGACTTGGAGAGTGGCTGCACGGCTTTCTAAAAGCTAGACGTCAGTCAGTAGTGGCCAATGGAGCCACATCCAAGGAAACACAAATAGCAAGTGATGTTCCACAACGCACTGTCTTGGGGCCGTCTCATAGTGGCCCTCTCAGACATGCCCTCGGCTGCTCAGAGAGCCACCCTTACTAGCTAGGCAGATGATACAAAAGTTTCTCAGGCAATACAAAATCCTGGAAATATTGCACATCTGCAACGAGAGTTGGACTCAATATACAGGTGGGCTGAGGACAACATGCAGTTTAATGCAGGAAAATTCCAGACTCTACACTACCAGCACACAAAGCTAAACGACATGCATACAGGATACACTGGCCCAGGAGGAATTGAAATCCCTGAATCAAAATCAGTATGTGACCTGGGCATTGACATGAGCAATGATGCATCTTTTCAAGTGCATATTACCAATTTGGTAATAAAATGCATACGGCTGGTTGGATGGATCCTCCGAACTTTCAAAACAAGAGAAAAGGAGACATTGATGATCCTCTGGAGGACATACGTCCTCAGCCCCTTGGACTACTGCTCCCAACTATGGTCACCACACAATATAAAATCCACGGTGGAACTCGAAGCAATCCAACGAAGCTACACTAAGAAAGTCGTCTCGATGCAACGTATCAGCTACTGAGAAAGACTGAAAGAATTAAAACTCTTCTTCCTGCAACGAAGGTGGGAGAGATATGCAGTGATAAACATCTGGAAAATCCTACAAGGCCTTGTACCAAACTTTGGGATTGAAAGTTACTCAAACTGTAGAACGAGGCGCCGCTGCAGAGTGCTAAAGTTCCTAGCATCGCCATCAAAATACAGGACCAGATACTGCAACAGCTTGGGCTTCAAGGGCCCACAGCTCTTTAATATCCTTCGAAAATGCCTAAGAGACCTGCATGGTGTGGATGTAAGTGTCTTTAAAACAAAACTGGATCTCTTCCAGTCAAGGGTTCCAGACGAGCCTACCTCACGGCAGGAAACACAGATGAGAGCAGCAGCATCAAATTCCCTCATTGACCAAATACCACATATCAGACGAGGTTCCAAATAATGGTGTAGCTCATTCAACGGTGGTGCCACAGCATGACCGCAGCTTTCAAGCAGAAACATTTTTGAATAAATTCTAAATAATTTAAATAAAAATATATACATATATATATTTTGGTTCTTTCTTTCCTTTTCTTTCTTTTTTTGTCACTTTTGCTATGGATTAGATTAATGAATTCAACGGGATACACCGTCTGCAAGTAGTTGGGTTCAGCATATTATCCTCCATTTTCTAATTGTTATACAAATTTTGGGTAAAACCTCCGCTTTTACCCGCTCCCATTGATTGCACCTAGTATAGCACTAGTGTAGCAATAATTGGGTACCCTCCCAGCAGTATACTGGATAGATACTATCCCTTAGTGGGTTGAACCCCCAACCCCTAACTCTCTCACGTTATATATATATATATATATATATATATATATATATATTATTTTGTTTAAAAGAGTTCCAACACTGTCTGTTTTTTGTTTTATTTATATTCCTGCAGAACTAATGTGGGGTATAGAATATGGAATATACAATATATAATATAATATACAATATACAATATAAAATAAAATAAAATAAAAATGGATGGCATATATATATATACAAATGTATATATACATATATGTGTGTGTGTGTGTGTGTGTGTGTGTACACACATATGTATATATACATATGTATATATACATATATATATGTATATATATATCAACTTTAAATAGAGCTCAAAACTGATCCGTTGAAAATACTTTATTGCAACAACAACAACAACAATAATAATAATAATAATGAAATTGACCTATGTACATTTCGATGGAACATCCAGAATGATTAATACATATTATAAAATATTATAAAATATAGGATACTCCATCTCCTCAGGGTCCCATTATTATTGCTATCATTATTATTATTATTAGTAATATACAGCCAATATTTATTATGCTAATTAATATGTCAATTAATAATTTAAGATTTTACCTTATTGAAAATTACCTCAATGATGCCGTTGGCATATATTAAAAGTCCCCTTATAGAACTATATTCATAAAAAAAAACAAACACTCATAATTTATTTCTTTTAAAACTTCACTAAATGAAATTGATACCATGAATTTCCTCGAATTTATTTCTATCATTTAAGCTTAATTAAAATATAGTTTATTTTTTAAATAAAAAAAGTTAATTATACTTAAATCCAACTTTTTGCCTTGCTTATATTTTTTCGTGATATTTTACCTCACAACATTTTTTATACAAATTTTTGTTGCATGAGACCAAATGTATGAAATTCCACATGCTTTCTTCTATCATTGAAGCTAAGATAATATATTTTGCGTTTAAAATACAAAAATGTTATTTAGAACTAAACTGGAGGAGTTACTTACTCTCGTATAACGTTGCTACAAAGTTTGATGCAAACTTTTTTCTACTGGACCAAATCTCAATTATTTATGCTAAAATGTAGCTAGGGACCAGTTCTCTTCAAAAATGTTAACAGTTTTCAATTTGTTTAAGAACTAAATTAGCAACAAAGCTCTGAAGATGCTGCGTGTGAGTAAATTATGGCCTTAAGAATGTTATTCAACTACTACTGTAGTTGAATGATATGTTAGTTATTTGATCAAACTTTTTTAAATAACTTCCAAACTGTAATACAGATGAAGAATCTAAATATTTCAGAAGATTCATTGATGAATTGAAACTGTAGCTCGTAATTAAAACAAACCACGATAGGTTGAAATGTTTCAAATTAGTTTCATGCAAATGATTTCATGTGATCCCTTTTATTGAAATTTGTCTCCATTTCAGGTTTGAAGCAATTCTGGCCAATGCAACATGGAAAACTATCCAGAGTATTATTATTATTATGAGTACAATTCTACATTCACTGAACCCTCTTCATCTATCTGGGTGAATTTATCTGCTTGTGTTGCAACCATCGTAATATTCCTGTTCAGCGCATTGTTAACGACTGCCATTTTTCTAGATCGTGGAGCCTATGGGAAAACACGCTCTTTCTTATTACTGAACTATATGTTTAACTACACGCTGTTTGCCTTGTTCTTTTATTTCCACAACGTACATATTCATATATTTACAGATTTACCTCAGTCTACCTGCTTATTTATTATTATACTAACTTCCGTTACTAACGACGCTGCTCTGTATTTCATACTTCCTATTTGCTGTGATTTTATTGTGAAATACTTTAAACCAAGCAAATATGAAAGTCACAGTTTTCTGCGTACCCAGATTATATTCACAGTTGTTTTGTGGGTTTTTATCTGGATCAAAGAATTATTAATGATTCTAGCTTTCTCAGATTACGGAGTTGACCAATGCTATATATTCTTACATTTCATTTCCCTTTGTATCCATTTAGCCATAGAAAGCTTGTATATTGTTACAATGTTGGTACTTGTATGTCTACTGATCTACATCGCAGTGAAAAGTAGAGAAAATGATACGATGAAATTGTCATTAATAACTATGATTGTTATTGTTATATTCGTCATAACCTTATACTCTGCTGAAACCATTGTGTTTGTTGGACTGTATGGAATAATACAAATCACTATTCTTTACGTACCCCTTTTATTAAATTTGATAAGATTTGTAATAGTACCATTTCTATTGCTTTTTGATGTTACTATAAGACAAAGTATTCGGAAATTATATTCAGGGAAATGTAAAAAACCTATACGCCCTCCGTCACATGAGTTAACTACTGAACTTAATTAGTCACATAAAGCGATGTAAAAAATGTATTATATCTACTTACGAGTATCTCGTAAGTCTGCATGCAATATATCAGCTTATATAGCCCTGTAAATATTTTATCAATTTATTGCTTCAATAGCATTTTTTAAATTCAACTTTGTAATATTTTCCTCATTTTACTGGCAATTGCTTCATCTCTTCATGTTTTATTTTATCTGCATCCATTATTCCCAAATACTTATACCACTGTCCTTCACCAACTGCTTTCATTGTTCGCCCATTTGGCACTTCAATTTCTTGACGTTCTTCAAATCTTCCTCGTTTCATTATCAATACAGTGCACTTTCAATCCCAAATTCCATATCGACATCATTTGAGAAAATGCGAACAGTATGTAGACTTTCAAGCTGCTTCTCATTTGTCACATAAAGCTTTTATATTATCTATCTATATATACATATTTATATATACATATGTATGTACACACACACACACACACACACACACACACACACACACACACACAAATATATGTATATATACATTTGTGTGTGTGTGTGTATATATATATATATGTATGTATGTATATATTTTTATTTAAATTATTTAGTAGTCCTTGAGCTCATTATCGTTTTGCCATAGAGTTTTAAGTCATCCATATAAAATAGATGACTTATTTTCTTGTCGCCATTTTTATGTCCATACCTTGTTCTGTTAAGTTCACTTGTAAGGGCTATGTAGAAAATTAAAGGTGAAAGTGAGTCACCTTGGAAAATACCGCAGTTGATATTAATATTTTTCTGGTCAGTACTCCATTAGAGTAGTATTATTGGACATTCGTATTCCACATTGACCATGTTGTGCTTCAGGAAGTTTGAAATCGCAGGAGAAATTTTGAAGATATTCAGCGATTTTAAGTTATCATTACTATTATTATTATTATTGTGTCAGAGAGCAGTGCATGCTATCAAAGTGACACTGGGGTAAAATATACGAAGCCCAGTATACCCATCATGACTACCCGTCTGATAAGGGTACACCAGGCGCATGCATCATAACCATATGTGCGCAACATGGTGATCTCATATCAAGATTAACAGCGCATGGCCTTGCAGGTGGGGCCCAATTAGAATTTTCTTCAGGTTGAGTAGCCCGTCCCGCTCAAAAGGACTCTGAATAAGGGTTGTTTAAGGATGTTGAACAAAACACCCATATTTCCAAGGGGGAATTATCCAAACCCCAAAGAATTCTTCTCAACACTTGGCTATGATGCCCCCTCACTACTTCTGCTCGTGATCAGAGATGCACATATCGTCAGCCACCAAGGGACATGCTCAAATGGTTAAGGTCAAACACGTGACAAACAAATCTGTGGTATTGAGCAGAATATTTGCTGTAGTCCATCTTTTATACCAAGACAAAACAATATACATGATAACACTTCCAATCAGTTAAGATGAGAAGCCATAAAACCCACTGCCTGCTACTGTAACAGGGCATTCTTCTTCTTCTTCTTCTTCTTCTTCTTCTTCTTCTTATTATTATTATTATTATTATTATTATTATTATTATTATTATTATTATTATTATTATTATTCAGTAGTTTTATATTTATAACGTGCTTTCACTTCACTAATAATAATAATAATAATAATAATAATAATAATAATAATAATAATAATAATAATAATAATAATAATAATAATAATAATAATAAAGACGTGTTTATTAATTGACATGAGTATTCCCTGTGATCATAATATAGCGGCGAAAGAATTTGACAAGATCAGTAAATATAAAGACTTGCTAATAGAAATTGAAAAAATGTGGCACCTCAAAGCGACTACCGTACCAGTGATTGTAGGATCTCTAGGAATGATAAAAAAAAAAAGGTACTGAAACCTATTTGAAAATGATACCAGGCTTACCATCCCTACAGGAAGTGCAAAAAATTGTGCTAACTGGAACGACTCATGTATTGAGAAGAGCATTATCGCTGTGAAAACAACATCCATTCATGAATTTTTTTTTTAAATACATATTTTACCTGTGAATTTGCGTGTGTAAACTGGGAATGCATACAACGAGTTTCTCTGCCCTAGGTGTACGGAAAACACTCGGCGAGAAATGGAAGAAAATTTGAAGAAAGAAGAAAAAAAAACATAATAATGATAATAATAATAATAATAATAATAATAATAATAATAATATATAAGGCGATGAACTGGTAGAGTCGTTTGCACACTGGGTGAAATGTTTAGTGGTATTTCGACTGTCTTTACGCTCTGAGTTCAAGTTACGCCAAGTCGACCGAGCTTTCATCCTTTCGGGGTCGATAAATTAAGTGCCAGTCAAGTACTGGGATCGATGTGATCAACTTTTCCTTTCCCCAAAAATTTCAGATATTGTGCCTGTAGTAGAAAGAATTATTATCATTAAGACAGCGAGCTACCTTGCAAACAAAAAACTTTTAATATCAATACATTTTTCAATTGTTGGCATTTCTTTAAATCAGTATAAAGATTATAATCACATATTAATGTCTGATGTACGTCTTTTCAAACATAAATCAGATATTGTTCATCTATGATTCCCGAGCTATCGTCCCCTTCTTTAAACTAGCAGTTCTTCAATTCTTTTCTTCCTTATGATCTAATGATATAAACTACAGTACAAAATATGGCTGCCGATTGGTTGATCACCATTAAAAGACTACTTGCATGTAATTTATTTATCAATATTATATGGAATGTCAAAACTATATTTCGACTGCTTGTATCTCCAGATGATTCTGACATATAATAAAAAAAATTTGAAAATACTTTTGAAAATAAGGGCAATTGTTTATTCAATTATTCACATTTTAAGCTTGTTTTTATTGTCGATGTTGCCGTAATACACACAAACAACCATATTAAATCTTACATCGGCGCTACGAAAAACCAAATAGGCCTCAGATATAATGAGCACCAATCTAGCTTTAGAAATAGAAAAAAGGCAAATTCAACAGGACTTAGTAGCTATATCTGGGAATTAAAGGAAATAAAATAGAATATAAACTAAAGTGGCACATACTAAAAGCAGCTAATTCTCATAACCCAACAAACAGACGCTGTGACCTCTGTCTAACTGAACGCCTCAAAATCCTAACGGCTAATAAGGATCTCTTAAACAAAAGATATGAACGTAGCCTAATTTGTCTACACGCTACTAAATACTCATTTTCTAAGTATAATTAAATATGTAATGCATTCCACTTCCTAAACATAATTAAATATGCAAAAAAGAATTTTCTTTTTCTAAGTATAATTAATTATAATTAAATATTAATAAGATCAGAGTTAGCTCCCTCTTCACCAAAACTTAGGGTTACTCCCCTTTACTAACACCGCCGGTGCTAAAAGTAAAAGACACACGCCTCAATTCTAAAAACAAGCACGTGCGGAATGCATCTGATTAAGATTGGAACTACGAGCTTAAATAGCACCCACCCTACCTCCCCTTCGAGACAGACTAACACAACTTCAACTAAAATGTAAGACTAACTTTACCTAATGCTATTCTTATACCACCACATGCATTAATATATCCACTAATTGTTTCTCCTGCATCTCTCACACCATGAACTCTAACATACTCCTCAACATTCTGAAGAGATCTACCAAACCATTTGGCACATCGAATCGTACGTAAATGACTCATTATATAAGCTCCACATAATTAAATCAATGGCTAACTAGCCCAGTTGACTTGCTTCTTCTTGTGTTTGTTTCTCCATTCTCCACATAACTATAATTATAAACTGCGGTTTAAACAATAAATTACCTGCCTCTGGTTACCTTCTAACGAAGACGGTACCCACACAAGTAATTCCCAGGAGTGCCTCCGGATTTAAATATCCCCTGGTTGCTTGGATACTTCAGACTACCCCTGAAATATTGAAGCAATCCTATCATTTACCTCTATGTATGTATATATATATATATATATATATATATATATCTTATGAGGATAGTGGTGATTTCTTTAGCGTCTTTTTTATATAGCTGTATGTGTAGCATTCGCCATGTCATAAAAAAGTACGTTATATATGCTTTATTCATACCATACAACTCCTTTGGATCTGTCTAACGAAATGTTCTATATATTAAAGGTATACAATGATATTAAGTTCTTTCTTGAAGATATTTAGATGATGTTTCAGACTTTCTAGAGATCTTTTTATTTTATTCTTTTTTCATTCAACCGGTTGCCATTTCTTCACTTGCCGAGGTGGTGCATTTTTCTCCTAAGTTCCAGCATATTTCCGGCAAAAGATCAGGAAATACCATTGTTTTCGACAAAATTATCTCGTCTGACACTTTTCTCTCATATTTGAATTGTAAAATTTGCTTAACCGAGAAGACACTCATTTTCATTACGTCCATAGATTTTTCTGAAAGAAAAATCTCACCACAAATTGTACTGCATCATCCGCAAGTACGTTTAGTACATTATTTTCTAAATGTTAATTTCATTTTTCCTCTACTAAGCCATATGGCATTATGCTTCATGAAAGATTTCAATGCTATATTTGACTTCCATGCATATCTTAACATTATGGAAACTATTCCAAAACAGACATTTCTTCATCGCATGACTTCTGAAATGTTTTCTGTCGTTTATTGAGACAAACGGAATCCAGAACAATACAGTTGTGATTGGCTACACACATACATCGTTATTGTAACAACAGATCCTACGTTTGGCATAGTTGCTACTATTTATTATTCCTTAGTATCTCTCTAAAATTATAGTTACAACTATTTCAGTTACCATTATCAGTATATAAAGAAAAAAATTTAACCCGTTGGTTTCTTTATTTATCTTATTATCTCCATTTCAGATTTGAGACAATTCAAACTGCTCAAAACACAAGATGGAAGATTTACAAGTGACTGTAGATTATAACTACGACTACGATTATACCCCAAAATTTTCAGTCTTCGCAAATAATACATTCGGGCGGTTGAATATATTTATGTGTCTCGATCATCTTAGTTATCCTGACCAATGCATTTCTAATGATCGCCATTTTCCTAGATCGTAAATCTCATGGAAAAACGCGCTCTCTGTCGTTGCTGAACTATATGTTTAACTTTGCATTGTTTACCTTGTTCGTTTATTTCGAGAATATACATATCCACCTGTTCCCATATTTGCCAACTCCAGCCTGTGCATTTATATTTATGACTCATAATGTTCTAGACGAAGGGTCTAAATATTTCTTATTACCTATTTGCTGTGATTTTATCGTGAAATACTTTCAACCTAGCAAATATGAAAGTCAGAAATTTCTAATTATCCAGTACGCAGTGACAGGGATTTTGTGGGCCTTTCTCTGGGTAAAAGGATTGGTAATGTTTCAAGCATGCTCCGTATTTAATCCAAAGAGATGCGATATTGATATAAATAGTAATTTCATAACAATCATGGCTACATTCGCAATATTGATGATGATAACAATGTTAGTGTATATTGGCTTGTTGATCTATATTGCTATCAAAGGTAAACAATGTGAGATGATGAAATCCCCTTTAAGAACATTAATTATTGTTGTTATTTTGGTTTTCATTTCTTATCTTCAACAAAACTTATTTGAACTGGGAGTTTTTCCGCCATTCGATTATCAGACGTTCATCATTTACCGTTACTCTCATTTTGTCAGCTTCTTGATGATGTCGTTTTTGTGGCTTTTTGATGCCACTATAAAAGAAAGTGCACGGAAATTATGCTCAAGAAAACGTAAAGAATCTACAGATCACCCGCCACATGATATAACTGAACTAAACTAATTATATATAGTCATGTAAAAATAATATTATATCCTCTTTTCCGCTTACATAGCAATATAAACCTTCTATATAATACATATATATACATACATTCATACATACATATAGACATATGTATATATATACGTGTATATATACATACATAAATATACATACACACATATATACATATATTATCTAAAATTATGTGAAACTTTATATGTATGTAAGTATATATATATATATATATATATATATATATATATATATATATATATATATGTGTGTGTATGTATATATATATATGTATATATATATATATATATATATATATATATATATATATATATATATATATATATATGTATGTATGTGAAACAGTACGAAACTATGCTGCTATTTGAAATTGAAAGGCTCCGAGGGAATTCAACGCAACAAGACTGGGTACAATCCTTGCTGACACTCATTATCTAATAAAAATTAGTTATATTTGCGCATACCTGAATTTTCTTGTTGTTTGTTGCTTTTTCTTCTTGATTTTTTGTTTTGATTTAGTTTTTAGAGTGCATCGTACATACACGTGCAAACATGTTCTCACGTAAATACCTACATCCGTATATATGAGTGTATTAGGCTATACGCGAATACATATATGCATATACATGTATATATGTACATATATGCACATATATATTTATATATATGTATGTATATATATATATATATATATATATATATATATATATATATATGTATGTGTGTGTGTGTGTGTGTGTGTGTGTGTGTGTGTGTGTGTATGTATATATATATATATATATATATATGACAGATTCTCTCTGTTTGTGTGTTTGTTTGTCCCATAACAATAAAAGCAAATGTTTCAAGGAAGGCAACACTAGTTGTGCACAAACCTATGCCGAACTGCATTGAGGCGAATATTCTCACTGGTTGTGGTAAATGCAGCATCGCCACCGTTCCTTGCATACCAGTTGTAACATCTAATGTCTCATTAAAATTTGAGTCCTTACAATTTCCTATCCCACTTTCTTTTGCCATGAGCATTTATTAAAGTCAGGGCCAAACACTAAAAGTTGCTGGATTGCAACTTGAAGAACAAACAAAAGTTCGTATATGAGATTCATCGTTTTTCTACTTCATTTATTATGTTTTATCTTATATAATACACTTATACAAGACTAGTAAACCTAAATTGACTGACAGGACACAACATTTTTAATTCCATTGGACTATTACTTCCTGTTGCCTTGGTTTCCATGCTTGTAATATCGCGTCGGAATTTCAGCACTAACACTGACAGGACACAGTATTTGTAATTTCATTTCACTATTTCTCACTGATATTTCTAATCAAAAAGTGTCTACGAAAAAAAAAAAAGGCTGTCAAGAAACGAACACCAAACAAACGCACGACGGGCTGCACAAAATGAGGATGAGACACGCGCAAACATAAATCTGTAGTCGTAGTCTCCCCCTGCTTCAGATTCGAACCTGAATCTTTCAATTCTGCTTGGGCATATGCTTATTCATATGTCAAAAGAAACCGTGACAAATGGGTCTCCCACTTAATCCGTGGCCTTCCCAGTGCCATCGCACAGTCTCCTGCATTTCCTAAAGCTATTCTTCTATATGATATGGCTATTCTTCTAGCTTCATTCACGATATACCGCCTATTCAAACGTCAAAAGGAAGAGTGAGGAACACTGATGTTCCACTTGACCTGCAGCCTTTTCAATGCCATCGCAGCTCCCTGGATTCCGTAAAGCAATTCTTCTATATGATATGCCCATTTTTCTAGCTTCTCGGTTCTGATATGTGCATTAATAAAAGTCAATGCCAAACACTAAAAGTTGCTGGAATGCTACTTGAAGAACAAACAGAAGTTCGTATATGAAATCCATCTTTTTTCTACTTCAATTATTACATGGTTTTTTCTTATATAATACGGGACGAGTAAACCTAAATCTGACTGACAGGACACAGCATTTGTAATTTCACAACTTATTGTTGCCTTGCCTTCCATGCCTATAATATAACGTTGGAATTTTAGCACTAACACTGACAGGACACAGCATTTGTATATTCATTTCACTATTACTGATATACCTAATAAAAAAATGTCTACTAAACAAAGACCGTCAAAAAGTGAACACCAAACAAACTCAGGACGTGCAATGCTTTTCCTATATGAACAGTGATGTTCCACTTGGTCTGTAGCCTGTTCAGTGCCATCGCAGTCATCTGGATTCCGTAAAGCTATTCTTTTATATGATATTACCCATTTTTCTAGCTTTCCGGCCCGAGAAACAGGAAAAGTAATTACCCGATCAACGACGGGTATTACTGATGGTACATACATACATACATACATACATACATACACACACCTTACATACATACATACATACATACATACATACATACATACATACATACATACATACATACGTACGTACGTACATACGTATGTATGTATGTGTGTATATATGTGTGTAAGATGTGTGTATGTATGTATGTATGTATGTGTGAGTGTGTGAGTGTGTATGATATATGTATGCATACGAGATACCTATTTATCCAATACTTCTTCCAACCTGAGTTTTGTAAGAAAAAAAGTATAAATGTATACATGGGTGTGCGTTTATGTATATAAACACATACTTGTGTATGTGTGTGCGATCCGCCAAACCAGCGTCCTAACGAGAAGTCATCTATGACCGACTAGGGAATCTGCTACACGACGGGGTGCGAGATAACAGCTAGATGTCTGCTGCTCAGATTATCACTTTGACAGCAGTCGTACACATTCGCTTGATTTCTCCACCAAGATTAAATGCTTTTAGCTTAGATATTTGGAGGCAGCCAGATTTGAACAGTCTCAAGTGTATCTTCCCGAAACTGTAAGGATAATTTGGTAACTTGACTGATGAGAGGAGGACGTGATTGATCCGACCATGTTTTTTAATGTCCGTCTTTTTATTGCTTTTCCTGTACATCTTCGCATTGTCTCTCTGCCCGGATGTTTTATTGTTGTCTGTTGCGTTCTTGTTCCATTTTGGGGATTTATATATACATATAGCGGCGTACGTACACTCTTGCTCACCTTGTAATTAAGTATTATATTCACACACATATGTATATATATATATATATATATATATATATATATATATATATACATATATACATATATATATATATAGACATAAATACATATATTTTCAAAAGTGATTTCAAAGGAATGTGCAATCCTGGCGGTTACAGTATTTTCCTCTTAGACAGGTTTCTTAAGTCAGCTGAAACGTGCATGGGTCCACGAAAAATGCTGCAAATAACTGTTTAATAAAATTATGGATGTGGAAAATCTCAGTTCCCCTAATTATTATTAATATTGTGTGTGTGTGTGTGTGTGTGTGTGTGTGTGTGTGTGTGTGTGTGTGTGTGTATGTGTGTGTGTATTATGTGTGTGTGTGTGTCTGTGTATAATCATACATGTATAGATGTACACATACGCATATAAAAGCTCTCTTAATGTACTGATTTTAAAGTTGTTCTTGAGTCTAATAAAGAAATCTTAATTATAATAATAATTATAATTTTGTCCTTTATGGTTCTTAATTCAGCAATCAAATCGATGAATGTACCCTAGTATTTTACTCGACAATCGCCTACACATACTACAAGGTATTCTACGTCCTAATGACTTCAAAATCAAGCACCATCATCATTTGGTTGTTTTTGTTCTTAACTTAGTAGTAGTAGTAGTAAGGCGTTGAGCTGGCAGAATCGTTAGCCCGCTGGGCGAAATGCTTAGCGGCATTTTGTCTGTCTTTACAGTGTGTGGCATTATTCTGTAGTAATGCCCTTATATAAATATAAGCGAATAATTATATTCTTGGGAATAGAAATTTCCCTTATGAATATTTTTACACACTGGCTTCCTGATAAAATTCTTATATATAACACTATATGAAACCTCACGCCAGAAATTTTGACACCTTTTCCACATCTTTTTAATGGATAACTGGAAAAGATATTTGGATGATTGTTTCA
>NC_142943.1:39362773-39365273 GCF_046866305.1 Octopus bimaculoides | reverse complement strand
CAGTTTCTCTATGATAATACACGTGTCGAAAACAATAGCTCTTACATACCTTTTAATCTTCAACTGGTATGTATCAATTTCTATAATATAAATTGTTTTACTATAAGCGTATAACAATTACTTATTCCATATTCACTTACCTACAGACAATTTCGACTAATTCTTGCAGGTTCATTTTTTGTTAAACCAATTATTATCGTCAACTTCTTAACATAATACGCAGAATTCTCGCATTAATACAGTAGGGTGTTTTGAGGGAGATTTGACTGCTATTTCTACCAGGTCTACCTACCATGTAGAGGTCTGAACTTATTTTTCATTCATAGATTTGCATTTCAAACATTTAACATAATCTTTTCCATAAATCAACTATCGTAAACACATACACACGCGTACGCACGCAGACGCATACACATACACACACACACACACGCGTCCATTTCATATATTTTCTTTCAATTTCTGCTCTCTGCAAATAAAATTTTTATAGATACAACTGCTTTCAAAAATAGGGATTAATGTATAATTTCTTTCTATGTTCATAATAGCTGTTTTCTGACGGTGGTGGGGCGGAGTCAGGAAATTTTCATACAGCTGGAGGCTCCAATCGAAACAAGGAACCCGAAATGATAAGGCTGAGAAACGATGTTATAGACTATGTCTAACCGAAAACGATCACAGTCACATCATCCAAACAGACCGGGTGAAACCGGGCTAAGCTGCTAGTATATATATATATATATATATATATATATATATATATATATATATATATATATATATATATACACACTAGCAGATACCTGGCACTGCTCGGGATTAAAGGGGCCTAGTTTTTTTATTGTTTTAGTTGTTTCGGTCAGGTGACCGCGGCCATACTAGAGCACCGCCTTTAGTCGAAGAAATCGACCCCCAGGATTTATTCTTTGTAAGCCTAGTACTTATTGCCATCACTCGGAAACTAGTCACTGGATGCTGGATTTGGTGGGTGGAGGTGTTTATCTCCCCCGTTTGAAAACTTAAGGACACAGAACGCTTGTGCCAACTAACCAATTGGAAACGGAGTTTCTTGGGGCTAAATAGCAGTAGCATTCTTACATTTCCTGGGACTGCCACGTAAAATTGGCAACAAACCATCACTCTATCGTGCTGCTACTGTATAAGTCTCTCTGAGAGATTTAGAAATGCAATATTTCTAATTATATAAATATACATGTATATAAATATATAGAGGCATATATATATATACATGTAAGTATATATACATATACATATATGTATACATTTATATGTATATACATATATGTATATATACATACACACACATATATATATATACATGTATATATACATGCCCGTGCGGGCATTCCTGTAGTACTTGATACCAAAGTTTGGCACCAGTCCTTCCAGTATTTTCCATATGTATATTATTACATATCTCTCCCGCCTGCGCTCCAGGGAGTAGAGACCTAGTGCCTTCAGTCGCTCCCTGTAGTTCATCTGTTGGACTGTGGCGATCTTTTTTGTATAGTGCCGCTGAATTGCCTCGAGTTCTGCTGTCCGCCTAACACTGTGTGGTGACCACAACTGAGAGCAATAGTCTAGGCGGCTCAGAACAAATGTCTTCCATAGAGTCAACATGACTTTTTGATCCCTTGTACGGAATGTCCTCAGTATCCACCCTGCCAGTTGTCTGCACTTTGCTGTCAACTTGACAATGTGCATGTGAAATGATGCATCACTACACATGTTGATGCCCAGATCTCTTACTGTTTGTGGTTCTGGTATTGCAGTACCTCCAGGCCCTGTGTATGCCAGTTGGGAGGTACTTGTGGTCTTGTAGCGCAGTACTTGAAATTTTTTTGCATTGAACTGCATATTATTTTGCTCTGCCCACTCATATATTGCATTTAGGTCATTCTGCAGGCTTACAATATCATCAGGATTCTTTATTGCCTGAGATATCTTTGTGTCATCAGCATAGCTAGTGACAGTGGCTCTCCGAGTGACCGTGGGCATGTCCAGAAGGGCCACTATGAACAGTAGTGGCCCCAGAACAGTTCCTTGTGGAACACCGCTCAATATTTGTGTTTCCCTAGATAGTTCTCCATTGGCTGCAACTGTCTGACTTCTACCATTCAGGAAGTCATGCAGCCACTCTCCTAATTTACCAGCTATGCCAAGGTTTCGCAGCTTGTGACATATCAAGCCATGATCAACTTTGTCAAAGGCTTTTGCAAAGTCGAGATATATCACATCAACATTTGAATGGTCAAGTAGCTGCTTCAGGACCCAGTCATAATGCTGCAAGAGCTGCGTGAGGCAGCTTCTACCTGGACGGAAACCATGCTGGGTCTCATTCAGCAAGTCATTTTCTTCTAGGAACGCAATCAATCTCCTTCTGACAATTCGTTCCATGACTTTGCTAATATGTGAAGTCAGAGAGATGGGCCTGTAGTTCCCAGCCTCTGCTCTGCTTCCACCTTTATGGATAGGACAT
>NC_142943.1:39322773-39357773 GCF_046866305.1 Octopus bimaculoides | reverse complement strand
CACATTTAAAAATCTGTGGACATGGCCGAATGCGATGTTGTGACATTCAATCTGTTCTGAATATCATAATTGATGCAATTAAGTTCAAATGGTTTCGTTCTGTAACCTTTCCAGTTGTAAGGATGAATTAGCAACTATTCCAGAGACCGGTGTATAAATACTGGGGAAACATGTCATGCAATTCTCTGAATATAACCAGAAAGATAGGATTCATATATACAGGGGAGCTTGAAAGAAGTTAAATAGCATTATACGATATGAAGCCGGTGGTACCCGCCCTCGATACAGAGGTGAAGGCTAGAATAATATACAGAGAGTTTATGGCAAAACAAACAACATAAACACATAGCACAGGACTGACAAATATCAAGAGATGATGTTTGTAGAGGCCACATCCCATGGAGAACTAGCCTGTAGATTTAGGAAAGCTCTGAAGGAGACCAAACTCAATATTAAGATCGTCGAAAAGCCAGGGAGCTCCACCACATTGCAGTTAAGTAGGGCATACGCCTTCGAAAATACCTTCCTAAAGTCATCAAGTCAAAGAACGCTCCCTGCTGATCTTCGTAATACGAATACTGCAAAACATTTTTATCGGGCGTTCTAATAACTTCAGTGTCACGCTGCCATTTTGTTGTTGTCATCGCTGCTGATGCGCAGACATGCACTGTAGCTACACAACTCACAGATTTTCCTGGACGGTGAGCCAGTATGGTTCATTCGTAAGGTACACCTTTCCGCAGTTCATCTCGTTGACGGACATGCAATCCTGAGTCACGAAATAATCAAGATTGGACGCCTGGTGACTGGAATACCGTCAGGCGCTAAACCGCCGTCTACCGGTCGATCAATGCACCCATTGTACATCTATATTAGCAATATATTGAAGTCTAGTGGTTGGTAAGTACGATGAGGTTCTCGGGAAAACCCTGGGTTTCGAGGAGGATGCACTTGCTGGTCTGTTTCGGAAGACTTTCGTGTTCGGAACTACCATGGATAACTTCTAGAAATCACTGACCTATCAGTGCTACCGAGAAGCACTGTCGATTCGAGATAAACCCTACAGGTATGGAAGCAGCACCGGGTGAGACTGTCCGAAATGCGCGCAGTGCAACGAAACCATACTACACGCACTCATGCAATATTCTAGCATTTCTCCCTTGTGCAGTCATGGTGAACAGCTGCTATCACGTGTAGGATGAATCCGACTATCAGCTGAACCTATTGTGAGGATCACACCACCACTCAACTATAAGACAACGAGACAGAGCAGGCAGTGTCTTTTTGTCTAGTGGCTATGGTGAAAGATGTGTGGTGGATGGGTTTAAATAGAATGAGGAAGGTGTCCACTTGGAGAGGAAAGTGAGGATAGAGGGGGAAGTTTTACCTTCCAGTGAATTTGCAAAAACCGCTAGGGTATATATGTATATATATATATATATATATATATATATATATATATATATATATATATATAAATTATGTAACTCTTTTCATTTATATTTTTAGTGGAACAAATCATGTATTTGCTATAAAACTCGAAGTGAATTCTAGTGGGGGGATGCGTAGGTAAACCGTTTTGCAAAACTAAACATTTTAGAAAGATTAAATGTTTTCGTGTTTCTAAATGATTAATGCTGACTAACATAAAACCTTTCATCAAAATTTCATGTTTATTTAGGTCCAAATACCAACTAAATTAAGGCAAAATTATGTAACTAAATTTTTCATTATTTACAAAATGTTTTGAAAAAACAACGGTGTATATCGATAGAAATTTGGTACAGTTTTTTTTTTCTTTCTAAAGCTCTTATACGTTGTATGTATATATCTTTTTTTAATACACTTTATAGCAGCAGAAAGATATTTGCTGACAAAGAACTAGGTGTTCATAGCAAGACAATAACCAAAATAAGTTGAAATGATATTGATAACTCTGTTAATATCATTGAGAAATGAATGCACGCCATTTCGACCAACATGTAGTAAGACATGACAGAAAGAAATATTAAATATTAGAAGTAAAATGTAGGGTATAGCACCGAAGTGTAAGTAGCAGCGACTAGAAACAGGATAAACCCTGATCAACAGTAGTAAAGTCTATACATTATACGAAGAATAGAAAGATATATGAAATGTTATAATAGTCTTTGCTTCTTGGAACTGGCTTGGCTCATGCAAATGCCACTCAGTCACTGCCATACCATTCCTCTTCAACCGTGTTTCTATAAACAAATAACGGGAATGCTACACTTCAAATAATATATTTATACATTATATACATTTATATGCTGGGATGCATTTTCATATAATTGTCTATCAACAGAGTTCTCTGTTGCTTAGTTAATGTCAGGCCACTCAGGGAACGTCGCGTCGATAATAAAAATAAAACAGATACTCATACGTTAATTTAAAGGGTGGTTAGTCAAAAACTATATAAAAGCCAGAAAAAACAGTGGTGCCGTTTGGTAAGCCAAAATTTCGAAGTGACTCTCAACCTTTTCCATGTAAAAATTAATAAATATGTTAAATTCAAATTACGATGAAGGTAAACAAACAAACGAAGTTTGCTTTAGAAGCGTTGAGATGTCTTAGAAAGATAAAGAAGTGATTTTTTTTAAATTCTCAAACGCAGGATAATGCTAATAATATAGCATTTCTAATAAATATGTACTTTACTAAACAGTACTGAGTGTTCCTCCATTTTAATACAACTTCACATTCCAAATAATATCAATCAGTGCATATATGTACATATATGTATGTAAATATATACAAATATAGGACGTTTGATCACTAAGTATCCAGATTGGTGCTATAAAAACAAAATTACAACACGCACCAATTTGGCATTTAATCTTCTTGAAAGTAGTCCCCTTCAGAAACCACACACGTAAACCAGCGCTGTTTCCTTTGATGGAAGCCTTCCTGGAACTCGTTTTCTGGGTTAATCAGCAACTGCATCGTCGCATTTCCTTTGGTTTCCTCAACGTCCTGAAATCTTCTTCCTTTCAAGCAGGATTTGATTTTTGGAAAGACGTAAAAGTCGCAAGAGACAAGATCTGGGGGATATTGTGGTTGTCGGACCTGGGGAATGCTGTGCCTAGCCAAAAACTGCTGCATAAACTGCGGTGAATGGGCAGGTGCGTTGCAAGCTGAAAGCAGTTTTAGCACAAACTAGGCAGACACGCGTTTGATACTCAAATCTTCAGTGATAATGGACTGAACCAAACCGTAACTAATCTGCACATCCTCTGATAACTCGCAGTTGGTGACTCGATAATTTCCCCTCACAGCTGCACGCATATCTGCGACGCTTTTCTCCGTTCCGTTGGTTGCGGGTCTCTCTGAACGTTCGTCACTATCGATATTTTTTCGGTTCATACACTCCTCTCCATACACTTGCTGCAACCTTGCGTAGGCTTCTGAACAGATATCGCCAAGCTTTTGACAAAATTTGATGCAGATTCATGGTCAATGCAACAATCACACGCTACAAACCTTCCTTCTAAGCACTGATGTAAACAACGGTAGTGAGTTACAACATTAAAACTTAGTGCGCATGCACAGCAGAGTCCAGGATCAATCTGTGCCAGGCGGCTCTACTCTGCGTGCTTTAGCTTCGTTACTATGGCAACAGTCCGGATACTTATTGATCAAACCGCGTATATACATATATATGTACATACAGAACGTTCTGGCTAAACTTGACGATTCATATGTCTCCTTCTCTTTAGGAACAGCTTGATGTATTGGGAAGCAGTCAACGGCATTAGAGAGCATACAGATTAGCGTTGTAGTTGAGAAAAAGTTAGCGGACATGCAAGAATGGAAGTCATCTCAATAGAGGAAAAGAGTTACCTGTATCATGATGATTGATACTGGATATCAAAATGCCGGTAAACACTGCGAAGGTGTGATCTGAACAGCTGCAATAGAGATTACGAAGCCGTGATCAACAGGAAGGAGCACTGTATGAGTTTTGACTGCTTCCACACGCGGGAGTTTACCTTAACATCTTTGAACAGGGCCTTAGGCTCAGTTCATACGCTTATGTAAAGTAGCTGGTGTTTGTGGTCAATTCCTGGCTGGAGAGGATTGCTGCTGGAGGCCATATGTGTGACAGCTGCATTCGGCTTCTTGACATGCTTCCGGAAAGAATCAGAAGTGATTATCGGAGAATTTGTACTACTTCACCAATCCCCGATTTCTGATCCCCTTATTCCCCGATAGTAATTTTTAGGATTACTGTGTGGGCTGCGATTGAGAAAGATATTAAATACTCTACCTGCACCACCAACGCCGAGCTGGTGGCCAAGATCAAGGCGGTGTTCAAAGATCTTCCCAGAGATACAGAGAACACATGCGCCAGGTTATGGAGCCGTTATGAGACCATGGTGGGAGCTGAGGGCTGCCACTTTGAGTAGATTGTTATTTCTCAGCCATAATTTAATTGAAATGTTTTTTGATTTTTTTAATACTTTGATTTTTGATTAAATATTGTGTTTTCCTTTCCTTTTGTGCAAACTGTCAAATTTTGCCCTAACACCTTGTTTATGTATGTATATACCTATGTATGTATGTATGTATGTATGTATGTATGTATGTACGTACGTATGTATGTATGCATGCATGTAGTTTCCTCCCGCTCCAGTATACCAGCCTTATAATTGCCGATTTTTGTCATAACTGAATCCACCCAGAGAAATTTGACCGTCATTATTTTTTACCGTGATTCCTTTCTTCTAACTGTAATTAATTATTGTTCTCCTTTGTTTGACAATGTGATATTTAACTTTTGTAAACAGCCCTATTTCAGCTAATTATTACATTCATTCTCTAATTATATATACAACCCAAAACTGAAATTGATTAGGCTTGCATCTAACAAATGTTTAAAATGATTCCTGTGAGGTAACCACCAGTAAGAATTCAAATACGGAATAATTATTTTCTCTCTTTTCGAGGCAACAAATTCAGAAGACTGTTGTCGTCAGTTGAAATGACTGTTGCTGTGATTATTCAATTTTTTGCCTCGGTATTACTAGCGGTACAAGTGAATAGAGATCGAATCGAGCACACTCCATTATTTCTGCTAAAACACTGCTTCTTATTAACCTTTAGCACATTGCAGCTTCTCTAGAGTCATTTCCTCTACCACTGCCCTGTTATTACAGGGGAGAAAACTCATACGGTGACATGATGCATCTACAATTTGCTAAAGTTTAATCTGTATATAATAAGAGCCGATATAAATGTTTGTTACTCAGTTGATTTCTTCAGTCACGCAAGTGATACTTGTTCATATCGGACATGACTCGAAATATGGCAGCTTTCAAAAATCTATGGTGCTCTGGGGGCGTTCAATGACATATTTTTTCAACAATGCCCTATACATAATAGTCCAGTGGATTGAGATCTGGAGAATTAGGAGGCCAAATGTTGGGAGTGTTGTGATCATGCAAATGGTCGGCCATCCATTCTTGCGTCGTTTGAGCCTTGTGTAAAGGAGCAGAATCTTGTTGAAATACATAAGGCCTTCCACTGCATACACTGTTGGATAAAGGCTTAACAACTTTAATTATAACCTCAATATATGCAGCAGCATTCACCCTAAGGCCTTGTGGGAAAAAGTGAGGAGGCATCACATGTCTTTCATTGCTTACAACACCCAAAACCATGACACTTGCAAGAAATTTTGTGTGCATTACTCTTGGAACCTCAGAAGGGCCTGCACATAGTCATCTGTCATTTATTCTGTTAGTTTTCTGGTCCTAGTCAAAGTTTTTCTCGTCTGAGAAAAACTAAATGATACCATCCTCTGATGGACTTTTAAGTTTGTTCAAAAGTCTTTTAGATCTGAGTAAAAGGTTTTGTTTTTTTTTTCTTTCACATGAATTGACTTCTCATCACATAAAATTTGTATCTGATGTCTTCCTGCACAACATTTTTTATTGTGTTTTCTGACACGAAATTCTTTTGCAATTGACCTCATTGACTTTTCTGGGTAGTCTTCAATGTTTTGCTTTACTTCCTGAATAAATTCCGATGTCTTGATAGAATCAGAGCATTTGGAATGCTTTTTTACGTTTTGATACAGGTAATACGCTTCTATCTTCTTTGTCTAACTTACACTGAATCTTGTGGACAAAAGATCTTGCAACTTTCAGAAAACGAAAAATTTCAAAATTATCATGCTTAGCCTTCAAAGCCACAATTACAGAATGCCCTTTCATTTCATTAGTAAGCCTAGGGCATGTCATTATTATTTTCTGAAATAGAAGTTCAATAAAAATTAGTCAAATAAAATAATGACAAAAAATCTATGTCCTTGAATACCGTTGGCACCCTATACATTCTACCAAGTCATATACTCGATTGGCGGCTCTTTTCTTTTTTTATCTAATGCCACATTACCAAACATCGTTCTTCATTTTTAAGGCACTAGGAAATTTATCCGTTATTTGCAAGAGATCGAGCGGTCACGTATATAGATCGTCTTGAGTTTCTTGTATGCTAAGAAATTTGAAAAAAAAAAACGATGTGACATTCATTCATTTACCCGGGTTTTCAAAAGCGTCAGAAAAATTCATTTCCGTCATGCGAGACTAAAATCTGTGCTTTAAAGTCTTCAACACTGTCTGTCACGTTTACTTCAATGCACCCAAAACACTAGTTTTGTTCTCCTCGACTAAACCAAATTTGGCGCATTATAAAAGAGGTTAATATGTTTTGTTGCCTTGAATTTTGGGGTTGTAAACTGTTCTTAGCCTAGAAGCTTTTCACTTAATTTTCATTACATTTATCCCATTTTTCCCACGAGAATTACATTTTATCATACGAGACTAAAAATTGCACTTCATCATTTTCAAACATGTTTACAATATTATTTTCTTGAGATTGATTTTCATTTTCTCTTTCTAAACTACATAGTAAAATACTTTAAAGTCGTGATCAGTATTATGTTTTGACGTCCATGCATTTCCTTAGATTACCAGCGATGGATATATAGTAAATGGTTTCCATCGTTTATTTTTTCGATCATTAGACAAGCAACCCTATCAACAACGTTGTGACTAGTTTCAAAGTTATAGTAATAACAGGTTTTATATTAATGCAACTATAACTAAATATTATTATTACATGCCAGTGTTTTACTCTATCAAATTGTAGCAATTCTGTTAGTATATAAATAGAAAGATTTTACTTAGTTTCTTTATTCTATTTATTGACGATTCCCTGCCCTGCATATCTATATTTTAATAATACCTCTAAGGTGAATAGTTAAACCGCAAGAAGTTCGTACGGGTCTCTTTTCTATGCGGGACTATTTGTGATGCACACTGAATTGAATTCATTAGGGTGAGAGATTTTGAACTCACTGGCCGATAAATTTCTTAACGTCTTCCTCACGTGGTATTGATGTCGCATGGTCAAAATTAACGTGAGTTATTTAGACATTAACAAATTTATTAGAATATTTAACTGAAGATCAGAATAGAGTATTCTTTACTCTTAACTGTGAAACGATCGTACTAACTAAATTAACTAAAGGCAGGTGGTTTTTTTACTCTTCTCTACTGTTTTTTGTTCTGTGTGTATCAAAAATATCGCTATCAATTTAGAGTAAAAATTTGTAGTTTTCGAATCAGTAGTTCTTTGGCTGCTATTTCTGAATTCTCAGTATGTTGGAGAAGCAGGTTACTGTCAATCCCTATATATTTATGATTATAAATGATTTTACCGAAAAGGTTTTTTCATACTGAGCTACCCGGCAAAATTGTTAATTATTAATGTTATTACTAATTGACGATTCCCTGCCCTGCATATCTATATTTTAATTATATATATATATATATATATATATATATATATATTATTTTGTTTAAAAGAGTTCCAACACTGTCTGTTTTTTATGTTTTATTTATATTCCTGCAGAACCAAAGTGGGGTATAGAATATGGAATATACAATATATAATATAATATACAATATATAATATAAAATAAAATAAAATAAAAACGGATGGCACCATGAAATAAAGTATTGAATGTAGATGAAATATTGAGTGTTCAATATAAAGGATCAAATATATAAATATAAATATATAAAGGCGGCTCGAGTTTCAGGGCTATTTCCCTTCGTCATGGCCGGTATGACAGACTATTCCATATTCTATACCCCACATTGGTTCTGCAGGAATATAAATAAAACATAAAAAACAGACAGTGTTGGAACTCTTTTAAACAAAATATATATTCCTCTATACACAATCATACAAAAACCCCCACCTTTTTTGTATTTATTTTTACTCGCATATATATATATATATATATATATAAAAATCGAAATATTAATATTTCTAAATCTCTCTAAAGGAGACTACGGCAGCGGTACTGGATATTAATAGTTATCACCAAGATAACATGGCAGTCCAGGAAAATAGGACGAATGCTACCGTTGATTAGCTCCAAGAGGCCATCGCCTCTAGCTAGCTATGTGACACACAAACCTGTGTTCATTATAACCTTCGAACAGGGGAGGTCAGCAGCTTCTCCTTGCTGGTTTGGCATCCACAGACTAGTTTCGGGGTATTTACTCCTTATTAATGTAGAGTAGCCGAAACCCAGCAGGCATCGCTACTGACCGTCTGTTCGAAGGTTTATTTACTTATATTCAGTGGAATACATCTGTTGGGTTTCGGCAACTTATATTTGTAACCTTAATTGTTTCGGCAACTTATATTTGTAACCTTAATTGTTAATATGACATGGTATGTCATAAGCATCTGTATGTTGTGGTTTTTGTCATTTTAGTTACAAAATGAACAAATTAATTCAATGGAATACACTGTCTGCAAGTCGATGGATACAGAATATTCTTCTCCATTTTCTTATTGCTATATAAATTTAGGGTAAAATAACCCCTTTTTACTCGCACCCACTTATTACACTTGGTATAACACTAGTGTAACAATAATTGGGTACCTTCCCAGCAGTATATTGGATAGATACTATCCCTTAGTGGGTTAAAGTCTCAACCCCTAACTCTCTTGCATTATATATATATATATATATATATATATATATATATATATATATATACATATGTTTACACACACACACGCACACATATATATATACGCATATGTTTACACACACACACGCACACATATATATACGCACATACATATGTACGCAGATACACACATACATATACATATATATGTGTGTGTGTGAGTGTTTTTGTGTGTGAGAGAGTGTGTGTGTGTGCGTGTGTGTCTGCTCGCGCGAGTTCAAGTGTATACTGACATATAAACACATATTCTGTATCCTTTGCACTCAATATTGTTAAAACTAGTTTGGTATATATGTAAATAAATGTATTTTAAACAGTTACGAGTTTTTCAAATTTAGGTGCATTTCCAACATCAAATTTGCCTATATATATATATATATATATATATATATATATATTGCATTTCATCTTCTTAACCACGTTTACAACACTATTTCCTCAATGCAGATTTTCGTTTTCTACGCCTAAGCCACATACCATTATACTTTATAGATGTGGTCAATGTTATGTTTTGACATTCATGCGTTTCCTAAGATTATTTACAATGTATGTTTTGTGGAATGGTTTCAACCCTTTATAGAAATGAAGCCATAATAACAAATTTGTGATTAGTTTCACACGCACATAATGCAACAACAGATTTTACTTTAACGCATCTATAACTAATTATTATTAATGAATGACTCCCAATGTTTTACTCTATTAAATAATTTTTCTAATAATTCAATTACCATTACAATTATATAATGAAATTTTTCTTCATTTCAGATTTCTTCATTTCCTTTACTGTCTTCATTTCAGGCTTGAGACAATTTTAACTACCCAAAAGATAATATGGAAAATATGTCAGCTAATTACAGCTACGATTACGACTACAAAGTTTCAGTCTTCGGAAATGATGCAGTTGGACGGTTGAATATATTCATCTGTATATCTATTATCATAGTTATCCTGTTCAACGTATTTCTAATGGTTGCCATTTTCCTAGATCGCAAGTCTCACGGGAAAACACGCTCTTTGTCACTACTGAACTATTTGCTGAACTATGCTCTCGTTGCTTTGTTTGTTTATTTTCAGAGTTTGCATGTCTTTATAGTTCGAGACTTGCCAAAATCTCACTGCTTATTTATCACCATATTAGCTTTTGTGGTTAACGATGGTGATAAGTATTTCCTTATCCCACTTTGCTGCGACTTTATTATGAAATATTTTAGGCCAAGCAAATATGAAAATCAAATTTTCCTAATTATCCAATCCGTATTGATAGGGATTTTGTGGGTCCTTATTTGTATCAAAAATGTGGTACTCATACTAGCTTTTTCCAACCTTTCTACTAATAGTTGCTTTTTTTACTTATATATTAATGCCATTGTTGCTCAATTTGTGATAAGTATTCTGTTGTTGATTGCAATGTTAGTGTTTATAGGCCTGTTGATCTACATTGCTATCAAGAGTAAAGAACAAGAGATGATGAAATCACCATTGATAACTTTGATTATTATTACTGCAGTGACTATAATTTTGTTAATTTTAACCACTCTTAACGATGCTGGGTTTATGGGGCATTACCGTTCTCCTTTATTCGTCATGTATCGAGTCATGAGTCTTGGCAGCTTCCTGCTTTTGCCGTTTCTGTGGTCTTTTGATTTCACTATAAGACAAAGTATTCGGAAATTATGCTCAGAGAAATGTAAAAAGCATAAAGATCATCCCTCTCACGAGTTAACTGAAATAAATTAATCTTATAAAGCGATGTGAAAATAGCATTGTATCTAGGAAAAAAAACGTCTTCTAACAATGGTTAGTAACATCCTGATAAAAGATTTATAACATTTTTTAAAAACTAATACTTTTTAAAAGCTCCCTTTTATACTTAAAACCTGTATTAGCCAATTGTTCACAAAGGCTTTCCAATACATATATATATATATATATATATAAAGCTGCACGTAAATGGAACTTATAGGCATTAGAATTATAGGACTACCTATAGTTAGTCATTCGTTACATGTATGATGGCCATATGATACGCATACATGTATATAGCAAGTAAATATACAAGCTATTGAGCTGCGTTATTCGTTTTTATAATTTCTCTGGCTTAATTATTAAAACGCACACACATACACCTATATATTGTTGATAATTCATTTATTTCTTTATGTACAAGTTAGTATAGGTAATAAATAATCATAAGTTTATAAAATTAATATCGCCGTATTTAGAATAAAAAATTTTTGAATGAATAAATAGTTGATTAAAAGTTTTTAATGACTTTAGAAAATGTATACAATTATATTATAATAATGTTATTATATAATATGTATTTATGATTTCTTAATAAAACTACGTAATTTTAAATTTTGATTGCATTTCTACTACAGGTGATTATAAATAATGAATATAGTGTAATTTATAATATCATTTAGTGTTAACCTATTGGTAATGAAGTACTTTAATTGTTTTGGGTTTTTTTTGCTATTTAGCCATGATTAATAACACGTTGTTTTTTTTGAGATTAACGAATTTTTCAGAATATACTGTATGAATAACATGCATTTTTCCTAATAGTATGGAAGATATTTCCTACTTCGCCATAAATTCTTAGCATATTATTTAGGTTCTTTTTTAGATAAAAAAAATAATGCGCAGGAATATATTTAGATTAATATTCTTATCATATTTTACAACCATTATATTATTTTTATTTATTTTATTTATTTATTTTGATTTTTGATTTTTATTATATATTTTTATTATATATCTAAAAATGTTTTTTTTAATTTTTGTTAGCTATATAAATTATCGACGCTCTTGCTTATAAACATAAGCAAGTTTAATTCAGTCGATTCTAGGATCTAACATCGCACATATGAAATTTTTGTCAAATTTTGTCAAATGAGATTTTTACCCATAAACACGGATTTTTTATAAATTCATTATTGGGTCTGAATCGAAACAATATGTAGGATTAATATTCGTATTCATGTTATATTATATTATAATAGTAACAAAAATATGTTAATAAATTAAAATATGTCAGTCGTAACTCTCCGTTTTCTTTTAATTTTTGTATATTGAATATATGCCCATTAAAGTTGTGAAAGCGTTTTAAATCTCTGTCATATTGCCATACCAGGGAAAAATTGGATGATTTCCATCCCTATTAAGGAAAATGTTTCTCCATGAATTGAATTTTAATTTCATATATGTACCATATATGCATGTATATAAATATATATGTATATATATATATATATATATATATATATATATATATATATATATATATATATATATATATATATATACATATATATATATATATGTATATATATATATACATATATATATATATATATATATATATATATATATATATATATATATATATATATATATATATATATATATATATATGTATGTATGTATGTATGTATGTATGTATGTATGTATGAGTGTTTTTTCAATGTTTACAAATTACACGGAAAAGATAAATAAATAGTTACCAGAGTAGCAAAAATTCACGCAAGTACCAAGGATGTAACAGCCTACTTATAAAGGTAGAAACTCCAGGTTTAGATTAATTTTTTTTGTATATTATAAATAAATAAATAAATAAATAAATAAATGAATAAATAAATGAATAGAGTGAAACACAGGTGTTATTCAAATCCTTTTACTTCCGACATATGTTTTGAAGAAAACATTGGTATTATTCCAGAAGGAATAAAATGGTGTAAAACAATGCAATCTTCTTATCAGGGAAAGAAAGAAACCAAACACATCAATAAGGCATTTTAACGGAATGTGATGACTGCGTATATGATGAAGGGAATGCAAGCAAGTTTTTCTTAAAAAACCGTTCGTAGATACAACGTCAAGGTGGTTTATAGAAAGAGAAGGAGAAAGAAAGAAATTAGCAGAAAACTAATAGTGGAGAGATATGGAGCGATAGGTGAATTAGAATAAAGCTTAAAGGCATGGAAATAGATATATTTAGTGGAAATGAAATGTAAGACGACAAAGGTCTTCCCAAGAAATTCGATTATTAATTCACACCAAATCAGGATAGGTTTCCTTCTGATGCAGGAGGACCTCCAGCGATAATCGTGGAACCCTACCATCCATGATCACCCTGGATACCAAGGACGAGTATCCTCTCCAGCTTCTTTCTTCCGACTCAAAGATCTACACTGAGAATGGTTCCACTCTTGTCATTTTCCTAATTTTCACCTACTTTTTCATAAATTCTCTCGAGGACAGCACCTCACTCTCTTCTTCTTCTTCTTCTTCTTCTTCTTCTTCTTCTTCTTCTTCTTCTTCTTCTTCTTCTTCTTCTTCTTCTTCTTCTACTACTTCTTCTTCTTCTACTACTACTACTACTACTACTACTACTACTACTACTACTACTACTACTACTACTACTACTACTTCTTCTTCTTCTTCTGATGCCGTATACTATGTATACTTCCCTTCTCTTAATGTATACCGTATATACGTTTTTTTCTTTTTTTCCATCATATGTAATCCCCCATACTTTATATCGAGGGGTTACTTCTCAACCACATGGTTCAGGTTGGGTCCCGCTGCGTGGCACCTTCGACAGTAGCTTCAGGCTGACCAAAGCATTGTGAGGGGATTTGGTAGACGCATCAAAACGGAAACTGATCCCATAAAATTCAAAAGTTCTCTGGACAAATTTCTCAAAAAAATCCCGGACCAACCTCCTACATCCGAAAATGTCTCCAACAATAATAACTCTTTGCTAGAATGGGCCATGGTGCCCCACGTATGACTAAAAGACTTCACCAAGTAGTGCTATGTTAGACATGGCATGGGCCTATACTGGCCGAAACCTCAGTTGTCTAAGCTATATATGTATTTTTATGTCAATGTCAATGTGTGTGTGTCTCTGTGCCTGTGTTTGTCTCCACCACCGCTTGACAACCGGTGGTGGTGTGTTTACGTCCCTGTAACTTATCAGTCCGGCAAAAGTTACCGATAGAATAAGTACTAGGCTTCAAAAATGATAAGTCCTAGGGTTCATTTGTTCGAAATGGTTTCTGTTTTTACTGCCTCTTGACTAAGATAAGATAAATATTTTATTTTGAATAAAATGGTAATTTTTCCCCCTTTAAGGAAAAAATATCAAGTACCCGTGATTCCAAAAATATCTCATAAATTTCTTTCTTTCAGTCTACGTGACACGAAAGTTGTATTAATGATTAAGGGAAGAAAAAAGAGAAAAGGGCGGACAGCGGTAGCTACCGACGACTTTTTGAAGTGTCGACATTTTCAATTTAATTTTTTTCTCTTAAAGGGGGAAATAACTATTTTATTTGTAATCGTTATCACATGGCAGGAAAGCAAACTTTGAGAGGTAACACAGCATGGTTTCAGGGTACATAAATGACATTTCGCTCATTATCTTAGCTAGATCATCTTGTAGTAGTCGAGTCTTAAATACAGTGTTGATGAACGACAGATGGCCACTGAACCCATAACACTTGCTAACGGTACTTATTTCGTTTTGGAGGGGTTGATCAGCCTGCATTTGGGATTACGGTCCTTAAGTGTAATATATGGGCAGGGGAGTCGCCTAGCAAGCCAGTCCATGCGATACTCTGTATTAAGGCGGGTAGCTAGCTCCTTTGTTTCTGTGTTTATGGCATTGTAAGTAGAATTATGGGTTATATTGTATGTTTTGGAGATGGCGCCTGTGAGGAGTCTTGAGGCTCACGTTACGGAGCATTATTCTATAAATAATGTTTGATATTTTATCAAGTGTATTTAAATATCTAGAATATCCTTGTGAGCTATACGCAATTCGGTTCTTCGGAGACTGATTACCCAGTATTTGAGATAACAAGAATAATCAGGCTTGTCATCTTTAAGATAAATGTTTGTTGGGGGAGTGACTAAATAAGCTTTTTTGTAGAATATTTTGTCACATCCATGTCACTTATTACACACCGCTTATTAAAGGTCACAATGCTAATTAGGGGAGCGGCGATTTATTTAGCTTCTATCTGTAAGAGATTCTATATTTTGGGACCAGACTTACCCCTTGTGTGTATGTGTGTGTGTGTGTGTGTGTGTGTGTGTGTGCGTGTGTAGGAAGGGGGGGTTAAATATTAATTTTATAAGATAACGTTATGCTGCATGTCTTTTTCTTCAACGTATAAACGTTTGATGCTTTCTCCAACAATACAACTTTTTTTTACAAAACAGTAATCCACGTAAGGATTAATTTTTGTATAAAGCTTTTTAATCCGTTCAAAAGATTTCCTGGTGGTACCAGTTCATTGCCTGTTTTCAAGTAGCGATGGTTTTTAGTCCTCTATTTTTAAGTTCAACCCCCTTGTCTGGATAAGTTTTAGATATGCATGTGGTGAAATTATTTGTGTTATATGGACTGTTAGATATGTAATTCGTCTGACGTTCCGTGTGTCATGTGGTTCGTCTGAGTTCATTGTTTCATTGTTGTTGTCTTGTGGGACTGTCGTAGTAAAAGGTCATTGATATATATATGGCGGACATGACTTTTGTTTATTCATAACGAACATTGGGTGAGTGCGTTCTTTGTATGTAATTGAACAATAAATGTAATATTTAAATTGTATAACTCGTTGTGTTATCTCTGCGAGTCACCCGAGGGAAACATAACAATTTGCCTCGTAAATTGTGCTTAACAAAGCACTTCCTCGTTCTACCTGTATTATGTTAACTAACTTTCTGAAAGCCAGAGACACAAAAAATTTTACATTTCTTCATGCGAGACTCTAAACTGTGCCGTAGAGATTTCATCAGTCTCTATCCCTTTTAGTTCATTACATCCAAAAGTCGTTTACTTCGACTAGCCGACAAGGAAATCTACAATATAAAAGTCAATGTTATGCTCTGTTTTCCTAGAATTTGGGGGTTGCAGATAAACTGTGTTCAACTGAGGGGCTTTTCACTTTATTTTCATTTCTTTGATCCATTTTTCTGATATATCAGATTCAACGAGAATAAAATTTGGTTATACGAGACTACAATGTATGTTTTGCAGTTAGACTCACACACACATAGTTATAGTAAGAACAGACCTTTATTAAATGTGTCTATAACTAATTCTTGCTAATTGCTATCTCTCATTGTTTTACTTTATTAAATAATTATTATTATAATTCAATTACCATTGTAAGTATATAAAGATATAGAATTTAACTGGTTGGTATCTTGATTGCTTTAATTGTCTCCATTTCAGACTTGTGACGATTTTAACTACCTAAAAAGCAATATGGAAGTGACGACTAACCAGAGCTACGATTACGATTTCGAATACGAATACGAATACGAAGTTTTCCGAAATGATGCCTTTGGACGGTTGAACATATTCATGTGTATATCGATTATCATAGTTGTCCTGTTCGACATATTTCTAATAGTCGCCGTTTTCCTAGATCGTAAATCTCATGGGAAAACGCGCTCTTTGTCACTACTGAACTATTTTCTGAACTATGCTCTCGTTGCTTTGTTTGCTTATTTCCAGAGTTTGCATGTCTTTATAGTTCGAGATTTGCCAAAATCTCATTGCCTATTCATCGTTATATTAGCTTACACGGTTAACGAAGGTGATAAGTATTTCCTTATACCTCTTTGCTGCGAGTTTATCGTGAAGTATTTTAGGCCAAGCAGATACGAAAATCAAATTTTCCTAATTATCCAATCCGTATTGATAGGAATTTTGTGGGTCTTTATTAGTATCAAAACTTTGGTAATCATTCTAGCTTTTTCACACCAACCTTCAAATGGCTGCTATGTTTCCTACTATAACAGTGCCATTGTTGCTCAGTTTGTAATAAGTATTCTGTTGTTGATTGCAATGTTAGTCTTTATAGGCTTCCTGATCTACATTGCCATCAAGAGTAAAGAACAAGAGATGATGAAATCACAAGTGATAACTTTGATTATTATTACAATAGTGACTGTAATTTTATACTTTCTAAACAATATGATTGTTGCTGGGTTTGTGGGACTAATGCATGCTAATTTTTTTGTCATTGATCGGGTTACAAATATTGTCATCTTCCTGCTTTTACCGTTTCTGTGGCTTTTCGATGCCACTATAAGACAAAGTATTCGGAATTTATGTTCAAGGAAATATACAAAATCTAACGGTCATCCCTCGCACGAGTTAACTGAAATAAATTAATCTTATAAAGTGATATTAAACTAACATTATATCCTTTGATATAGTAGGGTAAATCTGTTCAGCAATACATTATAAGGATTGTATGTATGTCTGTATGTACGTATGTATGTATGTCTGCACGTGTATATGTGTGTTTGTATGCACGCATATATGTATGTGTGCATGTCTATGTGTATATTTGTGCGTATATATATACGTACACTTACATACATCCAGACATATATATATATATATATGAAAACCAGTGGATAGATTCCACTGAAATTAGATAAATAACCTTCGAACAGATAGTCAGCAGCGCCGCCTGGCTAGGGCTTGGCTGCTCTGCATTGACAAGGGGCAACACCCTGAAACTAGTCTGCAGATGCCAAACCAGCAGGGGGACGCTGCTGACCTCCCCTGTTCGAAGGTTATAAAGGACACAGGTTTCGTGTGTCACATAGCTAGCTAGAGGCGATGGCTGCTTGGAGCTAATTCACGGCAGCTTTCGTCCTAATTTTGGGACTGCCATGTTGGCTTGGCGATAACTATTAATTTCCAGTACCGCTGCCGTAGTCTCCTTTAGAGAGACTTAGAAATATTAATAACTCTCTCTCTCTCTCTCTCTCTCTCTATATATATATATATATATATATATATATATATATATATATATATATATATATATATATATATATATATATATATATATATATATATATATATACATATACATTTATATACGTATGTATACATATACATATATATATATACATATCTATACATATATATATATTATATATGCATACATACATACGTACATACATACATATATATATATACATGCACGCACATACCTATATATATGTATATTACAAATTAAAAGGGTAAAGGTTTATCAATTTATTAACTTATTAATAAATCAACAATTAATAATTTTTACCAAGCCCTTCGGTATGTAAACACCATTATCGGTGGAGAACTTATTTAAAAGTTCATATACATTTACATTTATAAACATAATTAAGGGATCAGCAAACATTTGCTTCACCACAAACCGAAGTTCATATATATATATATATATATATATATATATATATATATATATATATATGTGTGTGTAAATATATAAAAAACAAAAAGATGAAGAGAGCAAAGGTAAGGTTGAAGAATTTTATGGATAGAGTCTTACAGCTGTTTCTGGGAAGATCCAGTACTTCCCTTCATCGGAGACAGAAAAAATAAAGTAATCTATTATTATATCCATAGGCGGATATTTTTAGTATGAAGTGGTAAAGAGTGTGATGTGCTGAAAAAAGAGAGAACAGTACTTGAAGTGTAGTTTCATTCCAGTGGTAAATACCCGTGTAGAAATTCGTGCAAAGTAATCCTTGTGTGAATAATCCGGAAGTTTATGTTGGAACATCCATCTTTCACTATCTTTTTGAATATGATTATTTCCTTTCGATCATCTCACCACATATGTACCACCAAATCTATTTCTCATATTCTCAATTTCACAAGAACACCACCTACACAAACAGACTACGTCACCTCTTTCAATCCCTTTCCACCGTCTATAAATTTTAGGCAGCATCCTAAAATATGATACTACTAACTACCTTTCCCACCCATCCCTCTCCTTTATCTCTGTCCTTGGTTTATCACTCATACCCCCACCACCTATATACTACACACACGCATTCCTTCCTACTCACTAGACCTTTTAATTTCATCCCCCTATTCCTCCTTCACTCTATATGCTCTTCCCCTCTACCCTGTTAAGACCAACTGACCATAAATATATCGCTACCATCCTCCACCTCTATCTCTCCTCTATCCCCTTTCACATTCTATCTTCTTGACTTGACCTAACTACCGCTAACTTTTTATTTGACTTGGGCATTCAAGTAAACAAGCAAAAATCTATCGCAATATGGAATATATATACCTCTGCTATATATGCTATATCAACTCTCGTTCCAACATAAATTTCCGGATTATTCATACAAGGATTACTTTGCACGAATTTCTACACGGATATTTACCACTGGAATGAAACTACACTTCAAGTACTGTTCTCTCTTTTTTCAGCACATCACACTCTTTACCACTTCATACTAAAAATATCCGCCTATGGATATAATAATAGATTACTTTATTTTTTCTGTCTCCGATGAAGGGAAGTACTGGATCTTCCCAGAAACAGCTGTAAGACTCTATCCATAAAATTCTTCAACATTACCTTTGCTCTCTTTATCTTTTTGTTTTTATATATTTACATATACACACGCTAATACACGACTTATAATCCCCAATCCTGTTCATACAACGACTGGGGCAAACTAATCGGTATACAGCACTTACTCGGTATTACCTGTATCCTCCGGGGTTTGGTTAAATCCAATACCCTCCTCAAACTTATATATATATATATATATATATATATATATATATATATATATAGGTAAAAGCCGAATTCCCTGTCTCTGCACCCGCGACTAAGTTTTACTCATTTTCTTGCATGTCACAAAATACCAAATGCGACAAAATACCAAATATATTATTATTTCCATCTATAATCCCTTACGTTAGCGAGTTTCCAATTTATTCTCTATTGCATGTAGCCCAGAATTGGAATTGATTAAACCCTCATATAACAAACATTATTATTCACTGTTCTTTGGGAGAAATAATGGTCAATGCGAATACAAAGAAAGAATTAATTAATTTAAATATAAGACAATTTACTTAGAAGACTGTGGAACTGGCTTAATTTTTATGTTGTTAGATTCATGCTTTTCTCGGTATCATAGTCAATACAAATGAGATGAATTGATTTCATTCTAGAATCTTCCCAATTCGTTTCCGTTCCTGGAAATATCATAAACATGCATAACACGGATCAATGTAACAGTTTCAAATTTGAGAAACTCGAACTTTAAGAAGCACAAAATAAACATATATACCTTAACTCCCTGCCGTATCTAATACGCTAAAATATACTTGCATACCTAAACTCTTTTTAGAATGCAGACATTAACTCACAGTCAACACTTGCTTAACTAAAATAGTTGCTTGTTTATTGACGCTCACCCAACAAGAAATCTATTTTGTGATTAGGTACATTTGGAATACACAACACTCAATGTATGTTTCTATCTTCGTCCTCATCTTTGTATATATAGTTATGTCCAAAACCTTAGGATTTATCAGGCCAGTTCCTTGCATTTCTAGACGGATGCGACTAGATCGCAACATTCTACCTGAATGTGACACTTACCCATCGCAGCGTTACTCATTTACTGAGTGAACTGGAGCGAGGTGAAATGAAGTTTTTGTTGAAGAACGCAGCGCACCGTCCGTTCCGGGAGTCGAAACCACGACCTGACGATCGTAAATGCAAGCCTCCCCCATTAACTACTATGTTGTTTCACTTCCTCCACTGCAAACACATATAATTTTCCAACCTGAATTTCTAACATTATTTACATTATTTACATTATTTACATTTGACAGATATTTGTCCTTATCTTGTTTGTTGTTAACACAATGTTTCAGCTAACATACCCTCCAGCCGTCATCAGGTGTCTTGAGGAAATTTCGAACCTGGGTTCTCATCCCTAAGGTATTTTTTAATGTTATTATTATTATTATTATTATTATTATTATTATTATTATTATTATTATTATTATTATTATTACCACTACGCCATATGCCCACGGGCATATATACAGGTATGTGCGTGCATGTATATATATATATATATATATATTATTTTGTTGAAAAGAGTTCCAACACTGTCTGTTTTTTATGTTTTATTTATATTCCCGCAGAACCAATGTGAGGTATAGAATATGGAATATACAATATATAATATAATATATACAATATATAATATAATATACAATATATAATATAAAATAAAATAAAATAAAATAAAAATGGATGGCACCATGAAAGAAAGTATTGAATGTAGATGAAATATTGAGTGTTCAATATAAAGGATCAAATATATAAATATAAATATATAAAGGCGACTCGAGTTTCAGGGCTATTTCCCTTCGTCATGGCCAGTATGACAGACTTTAACAGACTGTTAAAGTCTGTCATACCGGCCATGACGAAGGGAAATAGCCCTGAAACTCGAGTCGCCTTTATATATTTATATTTATATATTTGATCCTTTATATTGAACACTCAATATTTCATTTACATTCAATACTTTCTTTCATGGTGCCATCCATTTTTATTTTATTTTATTTTATATTATATATTGTATATTATATTATATATTGTATATGTTATATTATATATTGTATATTCCATATTCTATACCCCACATTAGTTCTGCAGGAATATAAATAAAACATAAAAAACAGACAGTGTTGGAACTCTTTTAAACAAAATAATATATTCCTCTATACACAATCATACAACAAAACCACCTTTTTTGTATTTATTTTTACTCGCATATATATATATATATATATATATATATATATATATATATATATATATATATATATATATATATATATATATATATATATATATATATATATATATATATATATATATATATATATATATATATATATATATATATATATATATATATATATATATATATATATATATATATATATATATATATATATATATATATATATATATATATATATATATATATATATATATATATATATATATATATATATATATATATATATATATATATATACATACACGGGAATATGGCGTAGTGGTTAAGAGCGCGGGCTACTAACCCCATGGTTCCGAGTTCGATTCCAGGCAGTGTCCTGAATTATAATAATAATAATAATAATAATAATAATAATAATAATAACAATAATAACAACAACAACATTGAAAAATACCTTAGGAATGAGAACCCAGGTTCGAAACTTCCCCAAGACACCTGATGACGGCTGGAGAGTATATCAGCCGAAATGTTGTTAACAACAAACAAGGTGAGGACAAAAATCCGTCAAATGTAAATAATGTAAATAATGTGAATAATGTATATAATTCGTCATCTCTTAAATATAGAACTTCATTTCTAACTTACCTACAAGCTCATTAATATCCGCTAGCACTAGTGTATTACAACATCTACTGACACCGCCCTGTGTGTCTTATTACTCCTTCAGTTATAGTTACCATCTGATCCCAACTCCATAACTAATGTCAAAATAGTACTTTATACACGTGAACATAAATTTCCTGCTTCTCTATCTGCCGGCGACACAAACTCTTTCAAATAATTCATGTCTTCTAACCTTAAGATTTCTGAGAAGCAAATTCACACCCACGCACTCAGCTCCACCCCTATATTTCCGAACACTTGTAAAGTTAAGCAAGTCAATTTTTTTTACCCTGACTAAAAACCTGCTTTCTTCAATTTGCATTTAAAACTTATTTTTCCTTTCAAACTCTAATAATCGAAAGAATATCACCACTAATCTAATCTGTTTGTTAATGTCATTTGCTCGTATAAGAGGAGACACTGTACACTATTCATATGAAGTGTATAAGTGTGTATGTAGGTACCCTTATCAATGTTCTTAGAGTAACTTTTCTGTCATTTCAAAATCAGCCGTACGTGAAATTCCAACAGATTAAACCAGTTTCCTTTCAAAGTTTCTAAATACTTCTGCTGAAACTAATAGTTTGTACTTAACAAACTAGCCCTTTACTTTCGATTTCTAATTTTTATTTCTTTTTACCTTTTTTTTTTTTTCGCCATACTTTTCATTTTCTTTGTTTATTTACGAATATACTCATTTTTAGTTTGTTTAATTAAAAACCTACGAAATGTTTAACCTTTTTTTAATTTTAATTTGGAAGTAAATCATTTTTGAAATGCAAAATGTTGAAACTGTTTTTCTTACTTTACTTTTTTATTTTAATATTTTATCATCTTCTTTTAAATATATTGCATTTTTTATTACATTATTTCTCTGACACCGTATTTATCTACGGTCATGGCTTCCTTAAAGCAATCCACACAGTCATCTGCAGAACACGTTTAATGTCTGTGAATATATATGAGGCGATATGCTAATTGTAGCAGAGCTGACATTTTAACCTGCAATGAAATGCTTTGAAAAGTAGGTCAATAGTCATAACATAATACAATTATGTATATGTATATAGATACATATATAGTAAGATGAAGATCCAAGTAAAATCAGATACTTGAAAATGTATGCCACCAGGTAGGACTAGGTAATGTCTGCGGTTCCGGCCAGTGGTTGGTGATAGTCGAATTATCAGATAGGATATTTCGGTTGTATACACAGAGAAAACCAAACAAATGAGTATTTAGCGTCTAAGGGGCTGGTCCAAATCACGCGTTGCTTTGAATAGTACGTTGTTGGTATATACTAGGGTGTCCGACAAGTCGTAAATTCTCTTGGTGTATTATAAATCAAATGACTGATAACACGCGATGGATTATTGTCAGCCCATTACAGTTGTTTCTTGCGTTTCTTTTTAATAGAAGAATGAGAACATTACTGCATTGTAAAAGATAAATAACTTTACAAAACAAAAGAATATCCCAAGAATACAGCAGGGACGGGGCTAGAGTCTGTCGAGGCCAACTACGAAATGGGAGAATGACCAACTATATTGGCCTTTTAGGTTAAGAATATAGTTCATGAAAGTATATGATAAGATCAGTGACTCGGGCGAGGAGGAATCTGTTAGGCTACATCATAGGTAGAATGGAGTGGAGTGTAGGAGATAATTTATTATAGTAGGCTTAGAGCGGTAGGAAGTAAAGAGAGGTCATAAAATAATTAAGGATAAGGGAAAAAAGAAATGATAAATAAATCAAACGTAAGGGATAAGGAATTTAAAAAAAAAACAAACTAAAAGCATACAAGCCAATCAAGTATAGGTCGGGGCGTAGGAATCTCTAGCTAATGGTAAATGACCAGGGGAGGGTGCAGGGGTTCGCAGAAACTTGGGGGTATTCAGTGGATATTGGTTGAAAGTAGGGTGGAGTACGAAGGCCATCAAATATAAGATTTAACTTTATGGAATTGATGTTATAGTAGAGTGTTGCCTGTCAATAAGGAGTTTAAAGAAGGGTGAGGTTATATAATGAACTACATCTAGTACGGAGTTAAAGAAAGTAGCAGATCGGATATGCCGTGAAGCCGGTAGTAGGGAGTAGTCTAATAATTAACAATATGGAATGTTAAACGGGTGGCGATGATACCAAAATTGGATGGTATAATCACCATTGTGTGAAGCAGGTGAAGCAACTCGAGACAATAGTCGCGAGTAAGAGGTTTGGATAGTGTGTTCTATCTACTATATAACAAAGCGTTGCTCAGAAAACTGTGTTGGTGTAAGGAGTACATAACTAGTAGAGATGGAAAAAGAACCGGCTAGGGTGTACAGGCTGCTACTAGCTGTTAAGTTTCATTGTCATCGCTATTGCATAATACCAGGTACAGCACAGATAGAATGATTACTTCCTTCAATATAGCCTACCATGCAAGTATAGTAAGGGCGGTTAAAAGGTATTGGTAAAGGGAAAACGAGACTAGGAGGACTCAGAAACGAATGGGTAGATCGATAGGCCTCTTACCGCGACTATTGTCTACAGAGACTACTCAATCCTATTTGGTGCATACCTTTTCAAGTACCTGATTTTACCTGAATCCTTATTTTACTATTTATCTGATACGTCTCACAACCAATATAACGACGCTCACAGTACTTGAATTTTCAGCGAAACGAGTAAGATCTTAGTCAATTTTTCAATGAAGGATATCCCCATCCACAGCCAGACTTGTACATGGGCCTACTAATACATAGAACCAATGAATTTGTGCGTAGAATAAGATGGAAGGCATACCATAGGGAACTTAAGTATAAAGCAAAAACTATTACCTACAGAGAATGTCACAACGACAGCAAATTGAATAGGATATTCGATAGGAGAAAAAAATCACTACCCAATCACTGCTAGAAGGATTCGAAAATGACATCTTCAAGATGATTTATAATGTCAAATGTAGGAACCACCCCTTTAGAAATAGCCCATACCAAAAAACTCAGGGAATTTACCAAAAGCCTAAAATTCGAACCTAGATTGATTGTACCGTCAGACAAAACTGGAAACTTATACAAGATAGATTATAACACATATAGAACCCTCATACTCAAGGAGCTAAAGGCTAAGTACAAAGTTACGAACGACAGAACCTTAAAAACGATTAACTTGAAGGTGGAGAAAATCATGGAGCACCTTAATCTATCTGATAGAACTGGACCCATCACACCCTGCGAACCTCGGATTACTCTGAAAGACCACGAAGAATGCTTCCACGATAAACCTTCTGCTAGACACACTTGCCCAACCAGATCGGATATCAGTCGGCTTAATAAGATCATACCTGAACTTACTCCTAAAATTAGACTTTATTAAAATTTATGGTCTAGCATCAAGGATGTATTAACCTGGTTTACATCATTACAGAATAGAAGCTAGTACTTGTTCCTTCAATTTGATACTAATGCATACTATTCGAGTATATCCCCCATACGCCTAAATAAAACCCTAAATTTTGCTAGAAATGCCACACCCATTGCTAAAGATAAGATTGAAATTATTTTATCAACTAGAAGAACTTTAATCGAATTTGAAGATAAACTATGGACGAAAAGCAATACCCCTGACAATTATGGTATAGCCAAAGGGTCGACTGACTCGGCACAGGTTACCGACATTGTACGAATCTACCTTTTGAATTGGGCGGCTAATGAACTCCCGGATCTTCGTGGTGGTCTATATAGGGACGACGTTTTCTTTGTCATACCCACTAATAGCAAATATCTACTTGAAAGAACTCGCAAAAATTTAGGAAATTCTTCCGTAACTTTAACCTCGAATTAACTTTTGAACTAGGGACTAATGTTGTTAACTTCTTAGATGTCTCATTAAACCTAAAATCAGGACTATACTCTCCCTACAGAAGCTAGATGAAGTCACTAGATATGTGAGCAAATTCTTCAATCACCCACCTGTTGTGTTATTAAATCTTTTTAATAATTAATAATAATAACAATAATAATAATAATAATAACAATAAATGCCTTGATGCAATACAGGCAATGGCTCTCATAGCTTTTGATATTAACCGAGTGGAAGCGTTATCATGTATATTGTTTTGTCTTGGTATAAAAGATGGGCCACAACAAAAATTCTGCTCAATACCACAGATTTGCTTGTAAGGTGCTTGACCTTAACAAGTTGAGCATTTCCTTAGTGGCTGACGATATGTGATTCTCTGATCATGAGCAGAAGTAGTGGGGGAGCATCATGGCCATGTGTTGAGCGGAATTCTTTGGGGTTTGGATAATTCACCTCTGGAAACATGGCTGTTTTGTTCATCATCCTTAAACAAACCTTATTCAGGGAATTTTTGAGCGGGATGGGCTACTCGACCTGAAGAAAATTCTAACTGGGCCCCACCTGCAAGGTCACGCGCTGTTTATCTTCAGATGAGATCACCATGTCACGCACATATGGTTGTGATGCATGTGCCTGGTGTACCCTTATCAGAAGGGTAGTCAAGGTGAGTATAATGGGCTTTGTATACTTTACTCCAGTGTCACTTTCATGGCATGCGCTGCTCCCTCACTTAATAATAATAATAATAATAATAATAATAATAATAATAATAATAATAATAATAATAATAATAATAATAATAATAATAATAATAAGTTTGACTGGGTAGTCCATGCTGTCCGAGAATATGCACCACAAGTAAAGGCTAACAGGGCAATTAATAACTATGTTACAAATATGGACTGCGACCATATCGGCAACAAGGCAAATAAAAATGAAGATAAAGATAAAAACAAAAGTTCTTCACTCAAACCCAAATCTAATTATGGGGATAGGAAGCATAGAGTATACAAAGGTAAAAACAGGAAGAAACGTGATGTAGCATGGTTTTAACCCTCCCTTCAATTATGTAATAGATACTAATATAAGTAGAAAATTATTTAGTATACTAAAACGCAACTTCTCCCCCGCCACACACACAGCTCACACAAGTATTACCGAATATTCTCCCGTAGAAATGTTAGGGTTTCCTATTCAACACTTCCGAATCTAGATGCAATCATACCTGTCCTGAATAAGAAACAGCACCGCTCCCAATAAAAGTCGCAGTAGGAAAAACAGTAATAATGATAAAAATATTAATATTCCTACTGTCACCACTATCTCTACCGACACTAATACTGTAAACAACAATACCAACAGCGAGTTAGTAATGTCAGTCTGTAGAGATATTATGATACTGACAACAGTCAGCCCACCACAAGTAGGTATTAGCTGCCATACCATCTTTGCTGCAACTACCAATAGTACCAGCGGTACGGAATCGACTAGCTTCAGCTCACACAATACCGCTCCCCACAACACTCTCTCCAACAACTCTAACAACTGTGCTGGAAACCTTTCCATTATACCACCCATCTTCGACCCTCTCGTGTCACTATCTGAAAGCCAAATCTCTAACGTCAACGCCCAGTACCAAGTCTCCGATCCCGGATTCAGCAACTAATTATAATCGTAATAATATTGATCATAGTAATATAAACCTCAGCATCCACCATGCGAACACCAGTAACTCTCGCGAGCTTGAACTATTACGCAATTATAACGATGGATCACGTGCCCGTAAAGATAAATTTCAAGGTGCAATTGTTTAAACAAAACATCTTGTCCGACTTCTGATCGATGCTTAGCAGAAAATGTGGTTTATAAATGTGATATTGTAACGGAGACCAATATTTATACTCATATCATCTGCTCCGTAAATCTCAAGGGTTGCTTACGCTACCACTAATCATCTTTCAAATTAAGACAAATTAAGACAAAGGGCTAGCAGGGCGTCTCTAGCCACGAAGATTTGGGAGCTCAAGGACGACAATGTTAAATTTGATTTGCGTTGGGACATCATTAGGGTCGCTAAACCCTACTTAAACGATAGATGCGGATGTAGGCTTTGCTGCGTGGAGCTATTTGAAATTTTAAGGAGTTCAAATAGTGAAAATGTACTAAATAATAAACTAGATCTTTAAGGACTTTTATATATATATATATATATATATATATATATATATATATATATATAATATATATATATATATATATATATATATATATATATATATATATATATATATATATATATATATATATATATATATATATATATATATATATATATATATATATATATATATATATATATATATATATATATATATATATATATATATATATATATATATATATATATATATATATATATATATATATATATATATATATATATATTATAATTTGGGGTCTCTAAGCGATACTACCATGCTTGAAATAACAGTCAAGCCTTGACTTTAAAACCACATTAAATGTTCATACAGCCCGAGGAGAAAAGACAAACAGACAAAATAAACTAGAAAAAAAATTACTGGATGATTCCAGATCCAGGATTTCTGGCTCTGCATAAGAAATGCCCTGCCTTCATCAGTGGAATATACTCAGAAAGCACATAAATACAAATATATATATATATATATATATATATATATACATCAATACGAATACTTACATATACGAACGTATATATATATATATATATATATATATATAATAATAATAATAATAATAATAATAATAATAATAATAATAATAATAATAATAATAATAATAATAATAATAATAATAAGGATGAACCCAAAATTACAGGTAAAAACTCAATTAAAATCAATTTATTAAAAATCAAATTAAATTAAGTTTCACAGTATAAAATATATATAAATATATAGTTTTAGGGAAAAGAACCAAGGTTCATGAATTCATCTATGAAAATCCACTGTCACATATAGAAAAAATAATAAGTAAAAGCACAATAAATAAGTATAATATAATACAAAGTAAATATCATAAGATAAAGATAGTAAAATGACTACACGTGTTTCATAACTAATTTTCAAATAGAAAGGAAATTTAAATAGATTAAAATCGATTAAAACTATCAAAAATCAATTCTGTTCAAACATATAGCTAATCTTCAGGTCAAAATACAACAATAATAATAATAAATGAATGTATATATCAACCAACAATAAATAATGTTTAGGCTATGTTATTGGCATTATTCTGCGTCTGAGAATTTTAAATGTCTTCTTTAACTTTTTAAGACATATCAAAGCTTCTGAAAGCAATCTTAGTTTGTTTGTTTATGTTTATCGCAAGATGAATTCAGAACATATAAATATTTTCTTCTCCCTACTTTAATTACGTATAAAATACTGCTCCGTACAAAATAGATCCCTTCACTATATTTATTGGTAAATCCTTGTATCAACAAATATAGAGCGTGAATATCGAAATAAACTTTGGTAATGATATTAACTTAGTTTAAACAAGTAATTTTTACTCCATTAATCCCTTATTTTTTCCGCCTCTGATTTCCATTTCACTTAACAACACAATCTCTCTCTCTTTAGATCAATAGACCATCCATCACCTTTATATATTGTCATATACTTAATATATTACTAGTTCATACAAGCATCATTCTCCTATATATATATAACATGACCTTTACCTTTATCACCACACGTCTATCGTGTGTTTTGTGTGAACATATATGCATGTGTATGTATGTGTGTGTATGTGTATGTATATGTATATATGTATATAAATATATATATATATGTGTGTGTGTGTGTGTGTGTGTGTGTGTGTGTGTGTGTGTATGTGTGTGTGTGTGTGTGTGTGTGTGTGTGTGTGTGTGTGTGTGTGTGTGTGTGTGTTTATATGCATTCATGTCAACACTACATATATAAATACAAGATTATTTCCCCCTTGCGGTCCAATTATACATAAAACACTTTTCTCCCATTTTTAATCTGGTTTTAAATCATTTTATTGACTTCCCATTCTAAATTCTAATTTTCTTCTTTTCCTTCTTTTCTTCCCTCCTTGTCCAACATACTGTCTCGTAGCGTTGCAAATTCCAACGGTTTTTTCAAATAAGATATGTAGCAATTTTCTCCACCCGCAGTTATCATATTCAGTAAAAATGTCTTACGGTTAAGTCGGCTCTTATGAATTTCCCTGAAGAGAAGATTACATCTTTATCAACATCACTCATTCTTTTGGAAGACACCACTTGTAATCTTCGAAACATATGTCGAAAATAAAAGAATTCATTTAACATATGCGTAATACTCCATTTATTAAATACCACAAATTAACAGGGAGTCTCTACCTCGTAAACAGGAGTTACACCACAGTCATTTTGTGATCTTTGCTACCCTGGTATCTATTAACCAATTTCTTTTGTCGGAGTTAATTGTTAACTAAGAGAAAATAAATACATATATATCAATATATATATATATATATATATATATATATATATATATATATATATATATATATATATATATATATATATATATATATATACATACATACATACATACATACATATATGTATGTATGTAGGGAGGTAGGTAGGCAGGTAGGTAGATAGGTAGGTAGGTAGGCTGGCAGACAGGCAGGCAGGCAGGCAGACAGACAGACAGACAGGTAGGTAGGTAGGTAGGTAGGTAGGTAGGTTGGTGGGGTAGGACGGTAGGTATCTATGTGTGTGTGTCTTTCTGTCTACGTTTACCCCCGCCACCACTTGACAACCGGTGTTCGTATGTTTGCATCCCCGAAATCTTTCTCCAACAATACATGCTTTTCTTACAAAAACTAATGCACATAAGGATTAATTTTTACTTAAAGATATTTGAAACCTTGTATGAAGTTTCTTACTGTGTTCAAAAGATCTTCTGGTGGCACCAGTTCATTGCCTGTTTTAGAATAGCGGTGGCTTTTACTCCTACATTGTTAAATTCAACCTTGGAAAAGTTTTTAGATGTGCATATGGTGAAAATATTTGCTTTCTAAATTGTACTTAGTCAAGAACTTTCTCGTTCTACTTGTATTATCTTGACTAATTTCCTGAAAGTCAGAGGCACACCAAACAATTTAGTTTTTAAGCCTGCGCTCGTAAGCGAAGCAAGGTTATTGTAGTCGTTCGTACTGGAAAATGACTGAACGGATTTTTACCAAATTTGGCAGAAATACTCAATTGATTAGTTAAATTTTGGTGTGATTATCTTCAAAATTGGCGGAAGAGTGAATCAAAATGTTTTTTTTTTCTTAGTTACATATGCATAAACGATAAGCAGGGGAAATAAATCTTGATGTCATTTTATTGAAATACGAATTTGTCATAGTATATATTCATTAAATTAAATTTAATTTTATGCTTGTGTGCGCGCAGGATATGCATCGTTCCTCTGGTGCACTTTTTTTTTCATTCTTCATGCGAGACTAGAAATTGTGCCGTAAAAATTTTATCAGTCTCTTCAAGTTATAGTAACACGTCTACAACTCTTGTCAATTAATGTCTCTCAATATTTTACTCTATTAAATAATTATTATAATAATTCAATATCATTGTAAATAATAATTATCATAATTCAATTACCATTGTAAATAATTATTATTATAATTCAACTATCATTGTAAATAATTATTATAATAATTCAATTATCATTGTAAGTGTATAAAGATATAGAATTGACACTCGTTGGTATCTTCATTTCTTTCATTGTCTACATTTCAGAATTGAGACGATTTTAACTATCCAAAAAGCAAGATGGAAGATATTCAAATGACGACTGATTACACCTACAATTACGACTACGACTACAAAGTTTCAGTCTTCGGAAATGATGCAGCTGGACGGTTGAATATATTCTTCTGTATATCTATTATCATAGTTGTCCTGTTCAACCTATTTCTAATGGTCACCATTTTCCTAGATCGTAACACTCATGGGAAAACGCGTTCTTTGTCACTTCTAAACTATATGCTGAATTATGTACTCATTGCTTTAGTAATTTATTTCAAGGGTTTGCATGTCTATATAGTTCGAGATTTGCCAAAATATCACTGCTTATTTATCAACATATTTCTTTATGCTGTTAACGATGGTGATAAGTATTTCATTATACCTCTTTGCTGCGAGTTTATCGTGAAATATTTTAAGCCAAGGAAATATGAAAATCAAATTTTCATAATTATCCAATCCGTGTTGATAGGGATTTTGTGGATATTTAATTGGATAAAAAGTTTGGTATTCTTTCTAGCTTTTTCCAACTTTTCTACAAATAATTGCTTTCTTCTATTTCAAAGTAATGCCGCTATTGCTCAATTTATATTGGCACTTTTGTTGTTGATTACAATCTTAATATTTATAGGCCTGCTTATCTACATTGCCATCAAGGGTAGAGACCAAGAAATGATGAAATCACCATTGATAACTTTGCTAATTATTACTATAGTGACTGTAATTTTGTACCTTGCAAGCTATATTTTTGGTATTGGGATTTTGGGACGAATGCTTTCTAAGTCATTCAACATTCATCGTGTCATAAATGTTGTCGTCTTCCTGCTTTTGCCGTTTCTGTGGCTTTTCGATGCCACTATAAGACAAAGTATTCGAACATTATATTCAAGGAAATATACAAAATCTAACGGTCATCCCTCGCACGAGTTAACTGAAATAAATTAGTCATATAAAACGACATTAAACTAACATTATATTCTTTGATATAGTAGTACACATCTGTAGTGAAACTACCTATCGTCTCTAATACCTATCGCCATTAGATACAAAACTGCTATCGCCATTCTTCTCATTTAAATATAAACAAACGCGAACGTAGGGGAAAACATTAACCTTGTCATCACGTGACTGATCATTATTCGAATCGGCAACTTCTTCGAACCTTTCCCGCCAGAACGCAAACTGGCCAATCACGGCCCCTAATAAGGTCACGTGATAGAGTAAAATTCTGAAGCCATTTGGAGCCCTCTTAACGCTATAAATAGATCAACTCATACCCAATAATTTGTCTCGGTCCAGTTTCTCTTTGAGAACTGTTCCGTGTACCAGACGACAGCAGCAGCAACAAATAGCCAGCGACCACTTCAACAGCTTCGTCCAGCCAACGATGACCACCGCCGTCGCCACATCAGCAACAAGAGTCTACGACTACTAACCAGCACCATCGTCATGACCAACACGATTACTACCAAGCAGCCTCAATCACCACCAGCGTCAACACGACTTACTATGTACACCAAACCAAATCTCCGCGGCACATCTCCCTCTTCGATAAATAAACAGACAAGAGTTCTCAACCAGCGACGAACATCTGTATAACAAGAATCACGGCCCGGCATCGATGCCACGACATCACAACAAGTGATCAGCTCTGCCACACTCAGCCCCCTCACTTTCACATACAGAACTCTTCCTATAGTGTACTAAAGAACTGGTATAATTGCTCACGTGTTATTGACTCTCTTTCTATTTGCTGTAATAACTCACATACACACACATGTATCACTCACATACACACTTTTCTTTGTATGACGGCCTGTCTTTGATTATGTTATTATATGTCGCATTCACACTCTCACACAGACATACATCTTTAACGCTACAATAAATATCTGTTATTCATCTAATACGGTTGTGGTCTTTCATTACTGGTCATCTATGTTATCGTCGCATAACATATCATGTATATCATCCATCGATATATAATTGTGTGTTCGACCGTGTGACACGTTTAAATAAAAGGAGTCCTCTGTTTTTCCATTCGTCACCATTTCTCCCTTTTTGAGTTCGCACGGTCGTCCCTTACACATCTATTCAGCAATGCATTATAAGGATTGTATGTATGTATGTATACATGCATGTACGTATCTGTGCTTGCATGTATGTACGGATGTATTTGTATACATATCTACATATATATATATATATATATATATATACATACATGCATGCACACACATATATACGTATATATGCGCATACATATACACAAATACATATACATACATATGTACCTCCATACACAAGCACACGCACACAAACACACATACACATATGTAGATATAGCTATATACACGCACATACATATATATACATACATATATTTTATTTTTCAATTTCTTCTATTTTTTTTCAGTCATATGACCGCGGCTATGCTGGAGCACCACCTTTTGTCGAAGAAATCGACCCTAAGACTTATTGCCAAACCGCTAAGTTACGGGTACGTAAACTCACCACGATCGGTTGTCTAGCGATGGTTAAGGGACAAACACATACACACACACACATTATTATTATCATTATCTTTGATATTTATTTTGTATTATGTTATACTTATTTATCGTGCATATACTTATTAATTTTTGGATATGTGACTGTGGATTTTCATAGATTAGTTCATGAACTTTGGTTCTTTTCTCTAAAACTATATATTTATATTTTATACTGTGAAACTTAATTTAATTTTAATTTTTAATGAATTGAATTTAATTGAGTTTTTACCTCTAAATTTGGTTTTTTATCCCTAATCCTATTATTATATATATATATATATATATATATATATATATATATATATATATATATATATATATATATATATATATATATATATATATATATATTATAAGGTTTTTAACTTTTAAATTTTCATATTCAAAAGAGACAGAGACTTCAAACTCGATATATCGATTTATTCACCA